>NW_007733140.1:46643-48324 GCF_000696425.1 Galeopterus variegatus | reverse complement strand
ACTAGCTAACAGAATACAGCAACACATACACAAAATTATGCACCATGATCAAGTGGGATTTGTCCCAGGGATGCAAGGTTGGTTCAACATATGCAAATCAATAAATGTGATACATACACCACATCAATAAAATCAAACACAAAGACCATATGATCATCTCAATAGATGCTGAAAAAGCATTTGATAAAATTCAACACTCATTCANTTTCAGACCACAATGGATTAAAATTAGAAATCAATAACAAACGAAATTCTGGAAACTATACTAACACATGGAAATTAATCAGCATTCTACTTAATGACATATGGGTCCAAGAAGAAATTAAATGGGAAATCAAAAAATTTATTGAAACTAATGAAAACAATGATACATCATACCAAAACCTGTGGGATACTGCAGAAGCAGTACAAAGGGGAAATTTATCACATTAAATGATTACTTCAGAAGAATGGAAAGATGGCAAGTAAACAACCTAATATTTCACATTAAAGAACTAAAAAAACAAGAGCAATCCAAACCCAAAGTTAGCAGATGGAAAGAAATAATTAAGATCAGAGCAGAACTTAATGAAATAGAAACCCAAAAAACAATATGAAAGATCAATGAATCAAAAAGTTGGTTTTTGAAAAGATAAATAAAATGGACAAACCATTAGCACAGCTAGCTAAGAAAAAAGAGAGAAGATGCAAATAACAAAAATTAGAAATGAAAAAGGTGATATTACAACTGATACCTCATAAATACAAGAAATCATTAGTGACTAAACGATTATATGCCAACAGATTTGAAAATCTGTAGGAAATGGATAAATTTCTAGGCACACACAAACTACCAAAACTGAGCCAAGAAGATGTAGAAAATCTGAACAGACCAATAACAATAAAAGAGATTGAAGCTGTTATCAGAAAGCTCCTAACAAAGAAAAGCACAGGACTAGATGGGTTCACTGCAGAATTCTACCAAACCTTCAAAAAGGAATTGACACCAATTCTTTACAAAATATTCCATAAGATTGAAACAGAGGCAATTCTCCCAAACTCATTCTATGAAGCAAACATCACCCTGATACCAAAACCAGACAAAGATATAACAAAAAAAAGAAAACTACAGGCCAATATCCTTGATGAATATAGATGCAAAAATCCTCAAAAACATACTAGCTAACAGAATACAGCAACACATACACAAAATTATGCACCATGANGCCATATATGATAAACCCACTGCCCATATCATCCTGAATGGGGAAAAGCTGAAAGCTTTTCGTTTAAGGACAGGAACTAGACAATGATGCCCACTCTCACCACTCCTATTCAACATAGTGTCG
This sequence comes from Galeopterus variegatus, assembly GCF_000696425.1. Lineage (NCBI taxonomy): Eukaryota > Metazoa > Chordata > Mammalia > Dermoptera > Cynocephalidae > Galeopterus > Galeopterus variegatus. The sequence goes on along the minus strand of NW_007733140.1, from coordinate 46,996 downwards.
GAAGTACTAGCCAGAGCAATCAGAGAAGAGAAGGAAATAAAGGGCATCCAGATTGGAAAAGATGAAGTCAAACTGTCCCTCTTTGCAGATGACATTATCCTATATATTGAACAGCCTAGAGCCTCTACAAAAAAACTATTAGAGTTGATAAATGATTTCAGCAAAGTTGCAGGATACAAAATCAACACACGAAAATCAGTAGCATTTCTATACTCCAGCAGTGAAGATTCAGAAAAAGAAATCAAAAAAGCTAGTCTATTTACAATAGCCACCAAAAAAATAAAATACTTAGGAATGAAGTTAACCAAAGATGTGAAAAACCTCTACAATGAGAACTACTGTTGGGCTACGCC
>NW_007733140.1:9945-45679 GCF_000696425.1 Galeopterus variegatus | reverse complement strand
CTTGGATTGGAAGAATCAACATTGTGAAAATGTCCATACTACCCAAAGTGATATACTAATTTAATGCAATCCCCATCAAAATTCCAATGACATTTCTCTCAGATATGGAAAAAATCTATCCTAACATATACTCAGAAATGGAAAGAACTGTTCAGACATTTATATGGACTAACAAAAGACCACGCATAACCAAAGCAATGCTGAGCAAGAAAAATAAAGCTGGAGGTATAACATTACCTGACTTTAAACTATACTACAAAGCTATAATAACGCAAGCAGCATGGTACTAGCATATGAACAGGCACACAGATCAATGGAATAGAATAGAGAATCCAGAAATCAACCCATACACCTACAGCCATCTGATCTTTGACAAAGGCACCAAGTCTATACACTGGGGAAGAGACTGCCTCTTCAGCAAATGGTGCTGGGATAACAGGATATCCATATGCAGGAGAATGAAACTAGACCCATACCTCTCACCATGTATCAAAATCAACTCAAAATAGATTAAAGAATTAAATATACACCCTGAAACAATAAAACTTCCTAAAGCAAACATAGGGGAAACACTCCAAGAAGTAGGACTGGGCACAGACTTCATGAATACAACCCCAAAAGCATGGGCAACCAAAGGAAAAAAAACAAATGGGATTATATCAAACTAAAAAGCTTTTGCACAGCAAAAGAAATAACTATCAGAGTCAAAAGAGAACCAACAGAGTGGGAGAAAATATTTGCAAAATATACATCTGAAAAAGGATTAATTTCCAGAATATACAAGGAACTGAAACAACTTTACAGCAAAAAAACAAGTAACCCAATTAAAAAATGGGTAAAAGAGCTAAATCGACATTTCTCAAGGGAAGATATATGAATGGCCAAAAGACACATGAAAAAATGTTCAACGTCACTCAGCATTCAGGAAATGCAAATCAAAACCATGCTGAGATATTATCTCACTCCAGTTAGGATGGCAAATGTTCAAAAAACTGTGAATGATACATGCTGGCAAGGTTGTGGAGGAAAAGGAACTCTCATACACTGTTGGTGGGACTGCAAAATGGTGCAGCCTTTATGGAAAATGTTACGGAGGTTCCTCAAACAGTTGTAGATAGATCTACCATATGACCCAGCTATTCCACTGCTGGGAATATATCCAGAGGAATGGAAATCATCATGTCAAAGGGATACCTGTGTTCCAATGTTCATTGCAGCACTATTTACAATAGCCAAGAGTTGGAACCAGCCCAAATGTCCATCATCAGATGAGTGGATACGGAAAATGTGGTTTATCTACACAATGGAATACTACTCTATAAAAAAGAATGAAATACTCCCGTTTGCAACAACATGGATGGACTTAGAGAAAATTATATTAAGTGAAACAAATCAGGCATAGAAAGAGAAATATCACATGTTCTCACTTATGTGTGGGAGCAGAAAATGAATAAACAAATACACAAACAAATGAAGGGGGCTGGGAAGAAGACAAGACAACCACAATTCCTTGAAGTTGTTAAGACAAGCAAACAGATATGAGGTTGATGGGAGGGAGGGGAGAGAGGGAGGATTTGGTAAACGGACATAAAAATCAATCACATTGTATATTGATAAAATTAAATTAAATTTTTAAAAAATCTGCACTGTATTATAAAAAAAAAGACTTATAGAGACTCACATTGCCTATAGCAGGCACTTTACTTGATGCATGGGTAAATTCATTCCTTCTATGATAAATTAAAGTGTAAACCTGTAAAGCTGAAGAACAAAAGACACAGTCTGGATTTCCTTCTCTTTGGTAGATCTGAGGGCTTGGTACGGACAGTCAAATATCTGATAGTTAACTCAATGCCCTTAAGAATGTTTATTTTCACTTCCAGCTCTTACCTTCTTAAAGTCTCTGATAAGTATAAAGATTGTGAGTTTTCTTAATAATCTTTTGAAGCACATAGCTTATGTGCATCAAATGTAAAAAACATATTTCATGTTTTCTAGAATTGAAAGTCTCTACTATCTTTAATTACAGACTCTCACCTCCCTAGTTTTACATATTCTTCTACCTACAGGCTTTACAATCTATGGTTTACATTTTATGCTAGTAATTGTCATTAAAAATTCTGCTAATATCATATTTCACTGATTCTAAGATGCACATTTTTTACATGTTTCACATGGCAGAAACCGCAGTTGTCTTAAAACTGATGTCTTATTTTAAATGAAATGTTATAGCCTTATTCTTATCAATAACTCTAAACAACTACAAAGGATTTCAAACATATATCTGAAACTTGCAAATTACGTAGAAAAATATACATTTAGCACATAAAGCATTTGCTCGTGAAGAAATGAAGAAAAAAATTCAACAAGTTTCTATATTTAAGTCTTTCAAAAGTAATATAGGAGACATAACACTTTTTTTTAACACAACATTATTTCATAAGTGATTCTATGAAACAGACCACAAAGTTTAACGTGTGTGCTTATCTTTCCCTTCAAGACTTCAGAAATGAGAGAGTGACTGTAAGTGTGTTCCAAATTATGTACACAGGCAACTTCTGTTTGGACTAAAGAATGTGGCCCATGTTAGAAGTACCTGGAAGAGACAGGTGTCCCCAGAAGTGAGGTGACCCTTGGTAGTTAAACTAGTTAAAATCAACATGTAATGGATGAAAGTGGCCTTCTGTGGAAGTCACATATTCTAAGAAATGGTTTAACTCATCCTGGAAAACTCTGGCAATAGACAAGTTCAACCAAGGTGACTTGCAAGTAAGCACATAGAGGCAGGATCAGAGCAGAGATGGCCACAACCAAAGGTTTCCATAACTGGACACCTTCTTAGGAGGTGACATGAGAAAGTTCTAGAAAACAGAAGCTCTAAAGGCAAAAGTTTGGAGAGTTTATCTTTCACGGAAGAGAACTCTGAGTCTGGCAGACCCAAATATTTTAATCCTGAAAACATTACCTTTTGTGGGGCAAGCGTAATACACAAGGCTTTACCATATGCTATAAAACTCACTGTTCTCTGGTTCTAGTCTCACCAAGAAAACTGATGTTAATTACTGTATTTTTAAGAAAGCAATAAGCATTCTATTGTTTTAATAATGGGTTTTCAAGGAAAAATACTGCACATATCAATCTTAGTACAATGCATTTGATTTCAGAAACATTGAAATGTAAAATAGACAACTAGAATGAGAGAAATATGGTGAGCAGAGATTTCTAGCTGCTTTCTCCAACATCTATTTCCACCTTTCATCTTAGTAGCAAAATCCTGATTTGATTTAGGGCAGCAATGTACACGTGCATTTAAAGATGGTAATTTTTGGACTCTGCACCAGTGATAATCACAAGTTCTAGTAAACGTGGTCTAGGTAAAATCCAGTGAAGATTTATCTCCCTTCTTCTCTGCCTTCCTTCCCCCCTCCATCATGCTCTTTGGGATTTAGAGGTAATGGCTAAAGTTTTAGCATCTGGGCTTTCAAACAATTTTGAAGACAGAAGCTACTTGTTGAAGTTTGTAGAACAGAGAGATAGGAGTGTAGGTCCCTCATGACCCCATAAGTCCTACCACTACTATGTATTCTCAGATTTCTCTAATGTAAAAGAAACATAAACTTCTATCTTGTTTAAGCCACTGTATTTGGTAGTTATCTGATACACACATTGAAACCTATCCTAAGTGGTATATGTAATGATTCTACTTACATATACCAGGAAGGGGTATCTAGGAAAGCAGACATATATATTATGGTCACTAGAAAGGAATCTCTCTCATAATAAAAAATAAATTGTTCTCTGATTTGTGCATTCATTTCTTTTGAGTCTGGTTATTATGTATCAGTTCCTGAGAGGCTCATCAATTTGTGGGTACCCTGAAAAATGAATTTGGGAGTTCCACAAAACTAAGACCATGCCTACTTGGTTAACTGGTCTCTTTCCCATCTCTGTATTATCAAATTCTATTAACAACCCGTACAGCTGCTCCTAATATATTCATATGTAGAATTCTATATATATTCACTATGTAAATTCCTTACTTAAAGAATAGAATAGATTCTAATTTTTTTCAACATATGAAGCCAAAAGCTTATGGAGTTTGAAGATTAAAAAGCCACCCAGTGACTAAAACAGTACTCGGCACACAGTTGCTTTTTGAATCACTTTAATATCCCATATATGTTGAAATGCTTCTCTAGTAGAGAGGTCAGCTATAAAACACACGTATACACACACACCCCCACACAAATACTAGGGCACTTCAAAAAGTTTGTGGATTCAAATTACCTTTTACTTCTATTTTTCCACAAACTTTTTGAAGTATGCTTGTACACACACACACAAACATAATATATATATATATATATATAATACATATTGTTGTGTTATATATAACAACTTAGTTTGGCTTTTTTTGTTAGTTGGCTTTTTGGAAGGAGCAGCTGGTTTGTCCAGAGCCTCACCCTGAGCCTCTGTGCCCTGTAGTCCTCTAGAGCCATTTTCTGTGAACCAAGGCAGAGAGTGAATTTGATCTGCTTCTAACAATGAGGATGAAGAGGCCATAACTAGTGAGTCTTCCTCTTTAATCAAGGCAGGAGAGCACAAGTGCAGACTGAGAGAATGAGTGCAGGGCCAGAAAGTGTTTCTTGCCAACCTTTTCTATTTTAAGCCTATGGAAAGCAACATGACTGTGGTCTTTCCATAAGCAGAGGTGTGTGTGCCCTGGCTAGAAATATTTCCAGAATGAACACAAATACACAGTCTTAACACTCTTTTGGCTTCCTCTTTTGGGAAGGTAAATAAAAGTAATTTAGAAAATCAATTTTTTGTGTCTCTTGTTCGGTACATTTTAAGACTGGTGTTGATGTAATGATACGAAAATAAATTTAAATGAGAAAAACACTGAGAGCATCAGCACAGCATTTTTAATTTCTACAAATTTTTCTATATGCTGCCTCTTCTAAGGAGACCTTCCAGATTTTCCTAAAGAGAATTAACTTTGTTCTCTCTTATGATTCCCATAAAATTTGATTGTATATTCATTTCAGCCTTCCTAGTATTAATTATGTAGATATCTATATCCCCCAGTAGATTATGAGTTCTGGGATGTCTGTTTCATAGAAATGATAAAAATTATTATAACTGACACTTAAATATTCTTATATAGTTTATAAGTAACTGTCACATACATTTTTTCATTTTTCTCCCCCTGTAATAGCTTTGTATTCTTTTCAGCTCTACATATGATACTTTGCATATAGCAGGCTTTCAAAAATATTTTGGAGTTTAATTAAAACTAAAACTGGATTGTGTGGGTCGAATTAAAATGCTGCTGATTCCCTGAAATTTTATTTTCTCTAAAGCAATTAAGAAATAAAAAGATTTTGAATACTTTTAATTTTTAATTTGTATACAACATTTATATATTCCTAAGACAAAAATTTATAAAGTATATGCATTTGGCCATTAAAATTGGATATGACAACATCTAAACAAGGAAGGTTTTAAAATATTTACTTATCTATTAGGTGGGAACATCTCTTCTCTTCCCTGCTTCTTTGTGATTGCTCATTCCAGTCCTGGTCAACAATTTGTAAGCTCCACATAACAGTGTGTACATTATGAGAGAAATAAAGAGGCAAGCCAGCCTTCAAGAAAGTGATTCTATTGGTATCCAGGATCAAGTCAGTTTTCCCCATTCAATACTTTTTTCTTTAGAAGACACAGCTTCCCATAACCCTTTGGGGCCCAATTAATTCTAACATGTCTGTATTGGAAAATGAACTGAAATTAACAACCCACATTTCACTATACAGATATCCTTCAATCACTAGTAACCACAGCTGAATTATAATCTCATATGATAACTATCCCACACAACAAAAGCTTTCTCACGCATTATGCACTTGAAGTAACCTAGTTTTTCTGCCAAGATTTTTCTATTTTCTTGAGTAATTTAAAAATCACTTACAGCTCAGAAAATAGCTCACTTCTTATCTAGTTTTTTAAGACAGCTGTAAGCAGATTCTACTCTAAGTCAAAAACCATTTCTTATTTTCTTTGGACTCAAATTGCCACGGTTCTCTGGAATGTGAAGACCATTAGCAAAGAAAAGAGTAAGAGGGTGGCTAATATCCACAACTAGATTTTTTTTTTCTTATTAAAAACAAAATTTGAGACGAAGAGCACGTAGAAGCTAAATATTATTAGAATGAGAGGTAAAACTTCTGGAAAAAGAATAAAACAGAATAGAGTTGAGCACCAGAAAGGGAAGCAATAAATTAAGAAATGATTAATGATATTTGCGTGTAGAATACATGCAAGAAGAAGAAAAAATAAAAGAAATGGTCTTGAAATTCCACTTACAACTCAGACTTTCTTCCTGTGGGCATTGAGAATGTATTAAACAAAAGTAAAGTCCTGCCAACAATACTGGCTGTGTTCCCACAGGCGCCTGACAGGCCAGATCCTGTGTGAGGAAATGAGGAACTAACACAGGTTTTTGTGCAGACGGTGACATGATCATATTTGTGCTCCAGAAGGGCCCCCTCTGGCAGCATTATAGAGAAATTATTGGAAAGGAAAGACAGTAAAGAAGATATTGTACTATTCTAGGAACGAGAGAACAAGGGTCTAGAATCTGAAAGGAACATTGGGATACAAGGAGGCAATGAACAGAACAGAGATTAGGAATCAACTGGATTTAGTAACTCTTGGGCTAAGGAGAGTAAAAAGGAAAAAGACAGTGAAGCTAGGAAGATAAAGACAGTTTATAATTTTACAGCACCTTGGACGAATGGTGGGTTAGCTGTTAAATATGTTAATTGGGAAATGCAAATATAAGAAGAAAAGAAAGCCTTTAGAAGATGGGTACAGTAGAGGGAGCTGACTTGCACCCAGTTGAAAATCACATCATCAGTATGAAGGCAACAATTGTAATAAAAGGAGTGGCCATAATATATTAGAAAGAGTAGAACTTTTTAAACTTTGTGGAAACATTTATATTAATTGACAGATTGCTTTTACAATAGTTTAATTGATTTCCATTATTTATCAAGTACATCATTAAATTCAGAGGCACCGAGATGTAAGATATAATGGATAGGCATGTCTTGCTTTATCAGCATTGAGCACAGGAAACTGCTAATATTCAAAATACTATGGCTGAACACCTCCCCATCCTCCTTATGACAAGAATGTCTATTTTCCCTCCTCATTATGAGTTCTAGGGATCTGTTCTTACTAGCCTTCATTTAGAGAAAAATAAAGACATCTCATGAGTCTACCAGAGGCCCCCTCTCTGCTACACTGCGTCACTCTAGAAGGCCGTAGTGCCACACCTGGAGCAGGGCCTCACTTCATTGAGAGGAGCCCCTCCCAGAGCCTCACCTATCTGAAACTGACCAAGTTAAAGATTCAGCGACCCTCAGTTGCATGGGCCTTTTCCATGGCCCTAAGAAAGCCCTAGCAACTTTGTATCCAAAATGTTGTGTTCTTTTATTCTTAAAACAGGAACCCAACATTTTATAGTTTCAGGTCCAACAACACCTGAATTGGCCCTAGCCCACACTCCCACCACTGCCCTGAGAGAGCTTCTCCATACAGAGGAAGGAAAAAGCAGCCTCCTGCCTCTCTGTCCAGTTTATGGTCATGTCACACCATGGTAGACCTGGGCTTCTCAGTTACAGTGACCGCAGTGGAGTTTAATTGCGGGCAAATGCACGAAGCATACAGTGGCCTTACTGAGATGCTTAGATCATTACATACAAGATGTGATTTGATGCAGCAGTTCACATCAGCCCAGGGTCTGGTATGAGTGCCAGGCACCGGCTCCAGCCTTTTCCAGACGATTTCCTCTAAGAGTCTTCTGTGGTTCTTATTGCCAACTATTCTTAGATTAGGAAACCTCAGTAATCAAAAATATTGTAGTGACATCGACACTCAGAGCATCGGAGCCTCTGTCCTATTCCTCCCAGAAGGCTCCTTGGTCTATGTGCAAATTTGATCAGCTTTTTTCCCCCCAGAAAGCTTCAAGTGTAGTAGTTCCAAAGGGCAAACAACCAGATGCCATTTGCTTTCAGAGTTAAAGTTCCATGCCTCACAAGCATAAGAGACAAAATTGTCTCCTCACACCTTTCCTTCACAGCAATTGATGTCCATTTATCTTACATCAATATCAATGAAGTGAAAAAAAATGTTTTTCCCCCCAGACCAAAGAAAAGCAGCTTCAATAATATATGTTCCTACATATAAGTACGTATGTTTCACAACTTTTAAATAGTCTGATCTCATTCTTTTGTTCTCCTATTTTCTCTCTCTCTCTCTCTCTCACACACACACATACATACATACATAAATAGTCTCCCATCTTGTACCATTAAAATTCTGTTTCATTTATTCCCTTCAAAATGATTACATGGGCATAAATAAATGTAATCAGAAATTTTACTTGAAACAAACTAAGGTTACCCACTACTCAGGGCAAGCTTATATGGTTCTGGGACTTTAAAATTCCTTTGAACTCCTAAAATATTGCCCTAGTTTTTCCAAACACACAGTGGAAATCTCTGGTGGTGAATTATACTGGGCACTGCCCTTTTGCTGCTGCTGTGGACTTAACCAAACCTAAACTGAAAGTGACCACTTTACCTTAACCTTAGGAGGAATGTGAATAATTAAGGAGGCGTATTCAGGATTTTCTTTTATTTCAGAAGGATAAATGTCCCACATATTGACTTGTCTTCTAATTCAATTAACTTGAATGATGTAAGAGTTCATGTTTCATTGCAATATGGTTTTTTTATTCACTCTTTTGATTTTTCTGGAAAAAATCCAAAACTTTACCATATTTGACATTTTACAAAAATGTATCCAGAGACAATTTTATCTTCTCTTTCTCCATCTTTAAGGAGTCAAGTTGGAGTTGACTTTATGCACAGTTTTTAAAACTCGGGGATATATAAACTCTTAAGGTACTGACAAACAGCAAAAATCTCTAACAAAAGTTTTTAAAATGAGTAGTTCGGGGGAGACTAACTCTACAAACATGTTATAAAGTTAAACAAATCAGTGTGGCACTGACAAAAGAATATCATCCTTTGATATTTCCAATGATAATATTACTGTAGGGACTCTTCATACCCACCCTGCAATGCAGCAGTTAGTAACTTGAAGTATCTCAGTATCCCAAGTCAGAATTCTCAATTTGGAGGGTTGCACCTGAGCTCTTATCCAGGAGTAAATGCTCAAATGGTGGGTCCTGACCCAGGTCTCTTGCCAAGCATCTGCAGGCTGCTCCTTTGCTGGTGCACACAGCCTCTGGTGAGATTCTTCTGCAATTCTGAACAAATTCATCTTTTGAAGGAACCTTTTTAGCTTTTGTATCAGTCCCTCAGCTCTGTTATTCCATCACTCATCTGTCTCTGCTTTCTGTGTTCTAGAAATCCCTCTCTGCCCTGGCCTGAAGGTGAGGTCCTTCTGGATTTCCAGAGTTGCTGTGTATTTTATTTTTAAAATTATACTGCCATTTCAATGGGATCTGGGATGAGGGGGAGGGCTTTAAAATTTGGATTTAGTCCACTTTCTTGAAGAACTTTTTAAAGTTATGTAATCAAATCAATCCCCCTTCCCCACCCCCACCCCTGCAAATGAGTTCTTTCCTTGCTATTTTTGTTTCTCTGGATAACATTATGCATTTTATATCTAATTCTTTAATTTGCTTTATTTTTACCCCAAATACATAACCTATAACCTATTGTCCCAGTACCATTTTAAAAATTATTTATTATTTCCTCTTTTTTTTCCTTAAAGGAAACTTATGCATTTTGATATAAAAATATATCTAAAATATAGTAATTGAAAAAAGGAAATTGCTGATAAATTAGTTTCTATTTTTAAAAGGGGGAGAGAATTTTATTTATAGGTCACTATATATTATATATTATACAGGATAGAAAATTTATGGGAGGCTGGAAATCAAACTGTTAAAATAATTGCTTTTGGAGAGTGGAACTGGGAAGAAATCAGAGGTGAGGAAAGAATTTCCCCAGAGAATAATTTCAAAAGCAGAGACAGTGTGAACTGAGAGAAGAAGCAGCCTACAGGTGGTAGGCAGAAGAAAAAGCTAGGACCAGCTGACTCTGGTATTTGCTCAAAAATAAAACTACTAGTGCACACGTTCACAAATTGAGGGTTAGAAAAAAAAAAAAAAAAAAGCTAACAAAAAAATGGCTTCTTAATATATGCCAGGAACTGTTCTAAGAGCTTTACATGTACTGATTCATTGAATCCTTATAACAACCCTAAGCACTACTCATCAGTTTTAAACATAGGGAACTGAAGTACAAAGAAGTTAAGCAATTTTTCCAATTTACAGCTGTACATAGCAGAGCTAGAATTTGACCTCAGTTGATCTGGTATTAGAGCCCAGCCTTGACTGCTGTGCTCTGCTACACAACCTGAAAGGTCACATCCCAGCCTGAAGCCTTCCTTCCACGCTTCTTACAACCACCAGCACTTCTGAAAGCAGAACCTGTATTCGTGGAAATGAAAAGCCTCACTTTGGAGAAAAAAAATACAATCTAAACATAAATACCATGTTATCTAAACATTCATCTGAAAGTATAATCTGGAAATGAAGAGTCATCATATATTGGAGAAAAGCCTATAGGAGAAAAAGCATACACTCCAACAGAAAAAATAATTAACTCCCAAGGAAACAGAATTAATATAAAAAATAGAATAAAATATTAAAATAAGTCTAATTCATGTTTTCAGAAATACAAGGAGTTATGTTCACATATACTATACACAAGTCAGAGTACTTGGAAATTAAAAACGTGGTTACTGAAATTAAAAATGGATTAAATACATAGCAGAACAAACAACAAAAAATCAAATTAGTGAATTGAACAACTAAGGAATTCTTTCAAAATGTTATCTGAAGTCAAGGGCATAAAGGTACAAAAAAATGTTGAGATAGAGTCAGAGGTTTTGTGATGGGCAGAATAATAATCCCACAAAGATGTCCACATCCTAATTTCCAGAACGTTGTTCCTGTACGTGGAAAAAGGGACCATGCAGCTGTGATTAAACTAAGGATCAGGGATGGGGAGATAATTCTGGATTATCCACGTGGGCCCAAAGTAATCACAAGGACCCTTGTATATGAAAGAATAAGGAAGGTCAGAGGCTTACTTATCTTACTGTTCTGTACCTCAGAAGTCTGAAAATGTGTCCCACTGTGATAAAATCAAGGAGTTGGCAGGGCTACATTCCTTTCTGGAGGATTCCCTACAGGAGAATCCATTTCCATGCCTTTTCTAGTTTTTAGAGGCCACCTGCATTCCTTGGCTGTTGGCCCCCTTCCATCTTCAAAGCCAGCAATAGCGGGTGGAGTTCTTCACAAATTAACTCACTCTGACCTCCTCTTCTGGCTCCCTCTTCCACATTTAAGAACCCTTGGACCCATCCCAATCATCCAAAATAAACTCTATTTTAAGGTCAGCTAATTAGCAACCTTAATCCCATCTACTATCTTAAATTCCCTTTTGCCACATAATGTAACATAGTCACAGGTTCTGGGGATTAGGACATGGACATCTTTGGGGAGGGGCATTATTCTGCCTACTAAAACCCCACCCCTACCTCTAACTTCAAATACCTCTTGCTTTTATAATGTAGAACATTTCAGCCATGCCCAAACTTCTACCTTTAAACTTTCACGTACCAATACACCCTTGGAAGGCAGGGGTTTGGTGGTAGGGGAGTGTTGGTTAGTGAAGAGAGACAAAAACATACTGGGTGTCCTGTCCAGTGCATCCTTCAGAATTATTTTAGCCATTCATGGACTTTGAGCTATTTTATAATTCTGTAATTTGTAGAAAACCAGAAAACTTATAATAATGCAAATGATTTTGTTTTTAGGAATTCAAATAGTGTCCAGAGGGGTGCAATTGATTATTGCCCTATGAGTATTGACTGATTTTGCCCATTCGTATCCATTTGTCAATTTTAGCATGACTATATATTTTTCTCTTTGGATTCTCCTTGGAAACAGTTGTAACATCTTGCTGATTTCATCATTAATTAATGAGTTTAGCAAAATTTTTGACACCTGTTCATAATTATACCCCTTTAAAAAATTTTCTTTTAACAGTAAAGATTTTACTATAAATGCATATTAAGTCACTGGAGAAATTACTACAACTCAGACATCCACAGAAATCTAGTTAAATATTTGTTAAAATTTCTCTTATCTCCTTCACAAGAGATCCCACCTACTCATTGGGGATGGGGTGCTGGGAAACCTAATGTTAATCCAATCCTGATTAAAATGTAGTCCAAAAGCTGGCTGGCTCAAGACCCAAGAACATTTCTACAGGGTGGACACCTAAAAGTAGAATTACCATTAACCCTTGAACAACATGGGCTTGAACTGTGTGGGTCCACATACACAATGATTTTTCTCAATAAATACTGTACAATACTGTAGATGTATTTTCTCTTTCTTTTGATTTTGTTAATAACAGTTTCTTTTCTTTAGGTTACTTTATTGTAAGAATACAGTATATAATACATATAACATACAAAATATGTGTTAATCGACTGCTTGAGTTATCAGTTAGGCTTCTGGTCAACAGGAGGCTATTAATAGTTAAGTTTTGGGGGTGTCAAAAGTAATACATGGGGCTTTCAGTCAAGATGGCAGAATAGATGGTCTTCAGCATCACTCTCTCCCACAAATTAACCAATTTACAACTATTTAAAAGCAATAACAGCCAAACTGGGGCCTCTCGAGCTCAGGGCAAGAAAAGGAGAGACCTACAGAGTGCATGAAGGCAGGAGAAGTCATGGTGAGAGAAAGAAACAATCCGACCATTTCGAGCTCCAGCTGCTTCCAAGCTGCAGCTGGTGAGTACATGGACCAGGAACTGGCAAAAGCCACAGCTGTGCCCTTCAGATGAAGTTGCTTGGAGGCTGCAGGGGAGAAGAGGGCCTTGGTGGCCCCCAGGCCAGAAAGACTACGAATAGGGTTCCCACAGAAGTACATAGGAGTGAGGGGCCACAACTGAAAAAAATGGAGCCACACAGAGGCCAGTGAGTCATCACAAGGGACCAGCGCACATTCCATCCCATGGGAGGTGTTTGCAGAATGGGCATTGGAGGTGACCGGACCACTGGAAGAACACTGGGGCACAGCAAGGACAGCTTATCCACCCCCCAATCAGTGCAGAACTATTCAGTAGAGACTGGTCAGGAATATAGAACTGCAGTGGGTGCAGTGTGCTGAAAAGACTTGGACCCAGACCAGAGTTTCTACACAACCAGGTGTACCACATCTCACGAGACCCAGAAGTACATATAAAGTCAACCAGTAAAACCTGAGCGGCACAAAAAGCCTTCCCCAGGGAATCAGCAGCAAAGCAGCAATTCAGCTCAACCACAGAGCTCAAGTATTGGTTCCCACAGGAAGTTCCCCCATTTTAGAAGTAAGCAAAGGATGGCAAATTAGTTCCAGGGCAGAGTTTGAGTGATGGGAACAGCAAATAATCCAACATAGAACTGAAAGAAAAAACAAAATATGCACACACAAGAGACAAAGTTTGATATTAACTAGTAAAGGTCTTGTTTCACCAAAGAACACCTATAAAACCTAGAAAGACAGGAAGTCCCCTGGGCAACCAAGCCAGGGAGGGGGGAGGACTGGGGACCTCAGCCATGCCACCTGACACCTGCAACAAGTCCAAAGGGTAGGGGTACGAGGGCCTCCGCCACACCTCCCCAACACCTGCAACCAGCCCAGTGATGACCACTGAGCAGTCACCAAGAAGTGCCCCAGGCTCCTGAGCTGGGGTGGTAGGGGGCAAGGATTTCAGCCACACCTCTCTGACATCTGCACCCAACCCAGCAATGACCAACCCACCACTGAAAGCCCCCTGGTCTCCCCTGCAGGACAATCACACCCCCCACCTTCCTCCTTCTCCCACCCTATTTCCTTCCCCTCTCCCCATCCCCCCAACTGCTTTGCAACAACATCATAGAATGTAAAAATATATATATTAATAAATAAATAAACTAAAAAAAAATTTTTGTGTCCATTTACACATTCATTTCAACACTCCTTTACTCCACATAAATTTGTGCTTCTCTAACTTCTCCTTTGAATCAGTTATAACATCTGCCTGGTTCCCTCATTAATGAATGAATTAAAGAAAATCTTTAAGACATATCCAAAAAAGAAAAAAGTAATACATGGACATTCATCTGTGCAAGGTGCATCACTAACCCCTGAGTTGTTCAAGGGTTAATTGTACTAGGTCAGGAGTATACGGATTATAAAAAAGAAGATATTGCCAAATTTCCCTCAGAAAAATTTCTATAGCTACAGATGCTATACTATCCATAATATATTAAAGTCCTGTTACCCGCTCTCTCAACAATGCTGAATATTATCTGTGTTATTTTGTTCTTGTTTGTTTTTATTCATCACTCTGATCAGTCAAAAGTGATATTTTGGGGCCGGCCCGGTGGCGCACTGGATAAGTGAGCCGCTTGGGAAGCACGGCGGCGCTCCCGCCCGAGGGTTCGGATCCCACATACAGACCGGTTCCCGCTCACTGGCTGAGCGAGGCGCGGGAGCAACACCGAGGTTTGCAATCCCGTTGCAGGTCCCCGGTCCGGTACGGGGGCAACACTGAGGGTTGCGATCCGTTGCCGGACACAGAAAAAGACCAAAAAAAAAAAAAAAAAGTGATATTTTTTCATTTTAATGTACACTTCCTTAATTACTAGTAAAGTTAAACAATTTTAAATATACTGTACATTTTTATGTCTTTTTTTCTATGAATTGTCTGTTTATATCATCTTTTATAATTCATTTATAAGAATCCTATATAATATAAGCATTATCTCTTATTTTCCCTCATTTTAATTTTATGGAGTCTATTTTAACAGAGAATTTCAAAATTTTATATAGTAATATCTGTTTATCTTGTTTTAAAACATCTTCTAGGTTTCATGTTTTTCTACCCCCAAGTTTTTTAAATCCATTTACAGTAGATACTATATGTAATCTGTATATAGTATTACAAGATGTGTGCTTATCTTAAATCTGGCCATTTTTCTAAACTCTTTTATTGATTCTAATGGTTTTTCAATTAATTCTTTTATTTTTTTTTTATTTTTTGTCCTTTTTGAGACCGGCCACACCGCGCTCAGCCAGTGAGCGCTGTGAGCAAACCGGTCATCCCTATATAGGATCCGAACCCGCGGCGGGAGCGCTGTTGTGATCCCAGTGCCACACTCTCCCGAGTGCGCCACAGGCTCTGCCCCTAATTCTTTTATTTTTTAAGTGGCTAGTCATAACCCTTTAAAATAACCCAAAATTGTTTTTTCTTTTCCAATATTTATACAGTACATCTTATTCCTCTTTTTTTTTCTCATTGTATTGTCTAGGCATGAGGGAAAATGTTGGAAAAAAAGTGATAGCAATACCCAACTTGTTTCTAACTTATGTTTCAGCGTTAAATATGATGTATATTATAGTTTCCAATATACACCTAAGTTGAAGAATGGTCCTTCTATCCCTAGCTTAGTGAGTAGGTTGATTGTTGTTGCTGCTGTTGTTTCAAAACAGAAATAAATGTCAAATGGTCCTAGGGATTTTTCTTTCAGAATGCATTAACAGATTTTTTAATTCTTGGCTATCCTTTAACTACTGAGCTAGGTGCTACTTAGCCATGATATATCATTCTTTTAACACATATCAGCATTTTATTTGCTATTTAAGTTTTTTGTATCTCTGTTCATGACAGATTGGCTTATGGTTTTCCTTTTTACGTACTATCCTTTTCCAGTTAGGGTGTAAAGATTATGCTAGCCTTTTGTCATCATTTCCTTTTTTATTATGTATATAGGGATATTTATTTTAAGTAATTTGCTCACATGATCTCAGAGCTGGCAAGACCAAAATTTGCAGGGCAGGCTAGAGACCCATGAAAGAGGTATACTGCAGTCTCAAATCCAAAGGCAGTCTGGAGGCAGAATTCTTTTTTTCGGGGGGCTTCAGTTTTTGCGCTCAAGGCCTTCCACTAATTGGATGAGGACCACTTACTTTATGGAGTGTCATCTACTTTACTCAGAATCTACTGATTTAAATGTTAATCTCATCTAAAAAAAAAAAATGCCTTCACAGCAAAATCTAGACTGGTGTTTGACCAAAGAACTGTTAGCTTAGCTAAGCTGACACAGAAAATTAACCATAACAATCTCTATCTTCACAATTCTTCCTTATATAAGTGGAGTCTCTCAACAGGGATTCTGCTTTCTTCCTAATGCTAACCCCTTCCTCCACATGAGCTCTGGATCTCCCTGCTTCTATCTCCTCCAGGAATTTCTCACAATGCTTCCTTTTTTTGTATCATTAATCTCTCCACTCTCATTCACTTTTTCCCCTAGATAAACATGTTCAAGTCTATTCTAGTTTTAAATAACCTTTTCTCATTCTAATAAACTCTCTAGCTACTACCCTTTGGTCTTTTTAACTTCATCACCAAATTTCTTTTTTTTTAAATTAACTAATTAATTTTTTAAAACCTGTTTGTTATCTTTTTCAATGCTCTGGATTAGTTCATAAATCATAGGGATTGTCTGAACTTTGTAGGTTTTCTAGAATTCACCCATAATACTACATGCGGCTTGGAACTTTTTAAAGTTTAATCTTTGACCACCTGTTTAATTTCTTCTATCGCAGCTCTTTTATTCTGATTTTTGTTTTGTTTTGTTTGTATATGAAAATATATTTACATTTTACAAATATGTCTGAAATTCTGTTAACTCTAATGTATTATATGAAGAAATCAAGCTCATCCAACACATTCAGATGTTCACAGCTATAATGAAGCTCTTTGTAACAATTGATTTTGACACAAAAATTTAATAAAAACATTGAATTTGCTATTGTTCTAGCTTGTCACAGATATTAACCAAAATCTGAGGCTTATGCTGATGCAGAAAAATATTTTTGTTAATTTTATGTCATTAAAAAAAAACAACTTGCTCACTTCTATTGAAATCTCTTAAATGTTTCTTTCTGTAGTGTTTCTACTTTTACTGTATCTTTTTTTCCAGTTAGTTTTCATTTCCTTCCTTTTATTTTCATTCCCTCTGTTTCATTCTGAGAGCTTAATTCTTGTCTTTTATCAACATCTACATGTGAGCTTTTGCTATTTTGTTTCTTGAATTCTTTTTTTTCCCCTTTACCTTAAAGTTATCTGTTTATACATGTGTTTTCTCATTCATTTCTCAGCGTGGGTTTTTTTTGTTTTTTAAAAAACTCTTCTTTCTTTAATTTTGGCAATGTATATTTTCCTAGAAAATTAGACATGTACAATTTATTGCATACTTTCTAAAAATCATTAATTCCATCTATTTTATAAGTTTATTGGCACAAAGATAAACACAGCAGTATCATATTTTTAACAGTTCCTTTTTAAATAATTTTATTCCTTTTTTATTCCTAATCTTGTCAACTTATATCTTCTCTTTTTAAATTTATCAGCCTTGTCTACTTTTGTAGTTGTTTTCATGATTGTTTCAAAATGCTAGTTTGAATTAACCGGAGTAAATTTTTAATACTTCAATGATCTCAATTTATATCTTTTATTAATTTTTTCTATCCTTTTTCTTTGATTTTTTTTTCTGTTCTTTTTCTAATTGGGAGCATTAATTATTTTTTCAAAATTTACTATTGTCTGGGCCGGCCTGGTGGCGCACTGGAGAGTGCGCCGCTTGGGAGCGCGCCCGCTTGGGAGCGCGCCCGCTTGGGAGCGCGGTGGCACTCCCACCGAGGGTTCGGATCCCGTGTGGAGACTAGTTCCCGCTCACTGGCTGAGCACGGTGCCAGCCCGCTTGGGAGCGCGCCCGCTTGGGAGCGCGGTGGCACTCCCACCGAGGGTTCGGATCCCATGTGGAGACTAGTTCCCGCTCACTGGCTGAGCACGGTGCCAGCGCAACACCGAGGGTTGCGATCCCGTTGCCGGTCCCCGGTACGGGCGTGACACCGAGGGTTGCGATCCCGTTACCGGTCAGTAAAAAAGACAAAAAGGAAAAAAAAAATTTATTATTGTCTAATAAAAATACCTAGGGGTATACCTTTTCCTTTGGTAACTATTTCAAATTCATCTTATAGGCAAGTGATACATGCTACTCTTATTTTCATTTATTTTCCAATAACCCATATTTATTTCCTCTTAAGTTCAACAGCTTTTTTATAGAGAATATTTCAAAATATCCAAGAGATTTTTAAAAACATATTCTTTCACTATTAAGTCTAATTTTACTGTATTGTTTTTAGAGATCACATTTTGCTGGTACATTTTTGTCCATTTCATTATTTTCCATATTTCTATGGCACATTTTTCTCAGTGAGCATCATATGAACAGTATCACAGGACATTTTTCCCAATCTAAGAATAGAAGAATTTAACCCATACATATTTATTAATATTAATATGTTTGGGCTTATTCTTGTAATCTGTTTTATATTTCCTATACAGTATTTTTGTTGTTGTTGTCGAAGTTCTGGTTTATTTGTTTCTGTCTTTTGTTAAACAGATGGAATTTTTCATTTCATTTATGTTTCTCTAGCGCAAGCATCATTGGGAAACATTTTCAGTAAAAGACCAGATAGTAAATACTTTTGTGGATCATACAATTTCTGTCACAACTACTCAACTCTGTTATAACTTTAAAGCAGCCATAAACAATACATAAATAAATGAATATGGTTGTGTTCCAATAAACCTTCAATTTAAAAAAAATCAGGCAGCAGGACAAATTTGGCCTATGGGCTTGTTTCAGTCATTTTGGGCTGTCATAACAGAAAACCATAGATGGGGTGGCTTAAACAGTAAACATGCATATCTCACAGTTCTAAAGTCTGGAAGTTCAAAATCAGGGTGTCAACATGATTCTTGGTGAGAGCTTTCTTCCTGGTTATGCCCTCACGTGGCCTTCCTTGGTACATGCACACAGAGAGAGACATCTCCTGTCTCCTCCTCTTTATATAAGGACATTTATCTCATCACGAGGGGCCCGCCCTCATGTCCTAATGTAACCTTAGTCACTTCCCAAATGCCCCACCTCCTAATACCATCACACTGAGAGTTAAGGTTTCAAAATGTAAATTTTGGAGAGACACAAGCATTTAATCCATTGCAGGGCTATAGTATCCTACCCCTGCTCTGGTGTTTTGCAAGTTATAAGAACTATCTTAAAGCCATCTAGTGGATGACCTCCCTCCAATTTTCTTTATTGTCTTCTGGAAATCCTATTAGACCTGCTTTGGTCTTTGGTATCTCATAATCCGTTTCTCACATTTGACATCTCTTTGTTACTCTATTTCCTAAAGAATTTTCTTTTTGTTGATGATAGTAGTGCATGAACATACTAACAAATCAAACAGTATAGGAGAAGCAAAAATCTCTAGTCTTATCATTCTGTACATATAGGCCCTCTTTAATCTTTGAACGCTTTCTTTTAAATTTTCTGGTTATTAACTCCATAATGCTAAATAATATGTTTATACATCTATTTATTGTCTCCCTGATATGAAAGATAGAGATTTAGTTCAATTATATTACCCTTCTCTCTATTTTTATTCTCTTTCCTCTCTTCCCAAAATTTTATATTTGTAACCTATATTTAGCTTTAAGAGTTATCATAATTCTATCAATTTTCAGGGTATTTTTTAAATGAATTTTATTTCTTAGAGGAGTTGAGAGCAAAATTGAGCAGAAACTACAAATATTTACCATACCTCTATCCCCACACAATACTTCTTGATTCCATACTTTGTAAGATAGAATATTAGTACTTGTATCTCTTCCTTCCAATTCCCCCCACTCACATCTCCAAACTTTAGTTACCTACACTTTTTTTCTTTAGCTTGATCAAGACAGTTAAATTTATATTTTGCCCTGAAACTCTACCAAACCTCCTATGCTTTGTCCATAAGTTGACTCTAAAAGGTGAAAATCCACAAAGGTGTGTAAATTTTTGTGATTATATAAATATGGTATAATGCAAGGTCAAACATTGTGATGGGATTATCTTTCCTTTCAATGCTTTGAACCTCAAATCAATTATAATTGCAATCCTAAAATGAATGACAAATAGAGCTTTCTTTTGTTATATCGCATAAATTGCTTAAAATTGGGTCTTATTTTCTTTTTAATATTCAGATCATGGCTGTCTTATTCACCTTCCTTTCTTCTCTCTTTTTGCTCTGTCTCAGTCTGTTTGGGATGCTATAACAAAATACCATAAAGTGGGCAGCTTATAAACAACAAAAATTTATTTCTCACAGTTTGGGAGGCTGGGCAGTCCAAGATCAAGGCACCAGTAGATTCAGTGTCTGGTGAGGGCCTACTTCCTGGTTCACAATCATCTTCTTGCTGTGTGCATGGTGGAAAGAAGAAGCTCTCTGGGCCACTTTTACAAGAGCAGTGGCAGTGAACCACAGCTCCCAGTCAGCCACATGATCATGATGGTAAATAACTGATATTCTACAGCGTACTGTGTTGCTAGATGATTTTGCCCAGATGTAGGATAATGTAAGTGTTCTGAGCACATTTAAGGTAGGCTAGGCTAAGCTATGGTGTGTGGTAGGTTAAGTGTATTAAATGCATTTTTAACTTAATGATAATATCAACTTAAGATGGATTTATCAAGACATAACCACATTGTAAATCAAGGAGCACCTGTATATCCTCAAGGGCAATTACATTTCTAACTTCTAGAAGTCTTTTGTGTCCTCTAATTGTTCTTTCTCCTAACAACCTTTTATTCGCTTTTATTTGCAATATCCCCATGAGAATATTACTTAGAATTTTTTTTTTTTAAGTTCTGTGTCCTTCAATTTTCTCTGCTGCTTCTATGGTCTGTTTGTTTGCTTGTTTCCTCAAATATCTGAGATTTTTTGTTGTCCATTCATATTTACGGATGAGAAACTCAGTTGATTACCTGGTAGCTGGTATGGGTTTTCTCTCCCATGAATGGTAGAGTTGACTGTGGGGCTTTATGTAACTGGGTGTAGGCTGTTCACTAGGAGGTTTCACTTTTGCGATTTTTTGTTGTCCATTCATATTTACGGATGAGAAACTCAGTTGATTACCTGGTAGCTGGTGTGGGTTTTCTCTCCCATGAATGGTAGAGTTGACTGTGGGGCTTTATGTAACTGGGTGTAGGCTGTTCACTAGGAGGTTTCACTTTTGCGCACCTGGGCAGAGCAGGCAGGTGAGCTGGAATCCCCAGTTGCTAAAATAACAAGAGCTTTTCTGTGGCAGTGGCTGTCTTGAGTGTCCATCCCTCCTAGACAGGGTTGTCTTCTTCCTCTAGTTTGGCTGCATATCTCTCTCAGACATCTGCACCCTCCTCAGGAATTCTCTCCTAGCTGGTGTATCACTTTTCTTTGGAATGTACCTTGAGGATTTTGGCCTCAGGTTAGTGCTGCTTTTCCAATACAATTGTTAGGGCTACTGTTCTAATTAAATTATTAATTACTCTCTTTATTGCCCCAATGCTCTGTTCAATCCTTGGTATTTGCTCATTTTTAGCATTTCAGTGGATCTTGTCTTATTTTCTCATGATTTTCTCATATTTACATTTGGTGTTTTTCTCAATTCTTGTCGATCCAAGCCCATTGATTTTTCTCTGGGAGCACCTTAACATTTTTGGTCTTCTGATAGTGACTTTTCTTGCTTGCCAGAACTGAAATGGCTATACATACACACACTCTTTAAATGTAAGAGATTTAGGTAGGTATTTACATAGACATTGAGTTCAGTCCCCCAGTATATTTATTTTCATTGAGGCCATTTAAGCTAGTCATTTGCTGGGACAGTTTTAATCTCTTGCTTTAAGCCACAGTGTTATTAGCCTGCCCTGAAAATATTAGTACACTGAACTTTTTCATGTAATTTATATTCTATTTACATTTTAAATAGCCAATCAACATAGGACTTTCTTGTAAAAATTCAGCTAATATCAATAACACAAAGTTTTCCTCAAACTTCCACTCCCATCCTAAAGATAATCACTGTTATCAGCTTTCAATTATGCTTCCAAAACTCTTTCTATTTATTTACAATGCTGTATAGAAGCAATTAAAACATAAATGGTATCATAATGTTAATTTTGTTTTGTAATTTTTTTTTTATTTAATAATATGTCTTAGAGATTTACCTGCATATGATCAGTAGGTATACATCTACCTCATTCCTTTTCATTGTTGTATAGTGTGGACTGTACTTCATTTATTCTTAAGTATCACTTTTGCTATTACAATACTGCTGCAACAAATACCCTTGTGCATTTATACTTCTGAGTGTTTAACTGGTCAAGAACAGACATTGCTGGTTATAAGGGTATGCACATTGATAATCGCCACAAGGAATTTTAGTTTTACATGAAAAGTAAATTTTAGTTTTACAGGGAGGGATGACAATAGTATCATAGATGTAAATTCTTTCAGGAAGATACATGAATGTGATACTGATTTTATATAATATAAAAACACAAAATATTATGTAAGCTTTGGGGAACTATATATAATATTGTATTAAAAAAACAGAACAATGGTTACCACTGGGGAGAGAAGGAAGAGAATGAAATAAAGAGGGGTATATAGGAGCTGCAATCTATGTTTAATTTCCCAGAGTGAGTGGTAGGTTCATGGGTTGTCTCCATACATTTTACAGTGAAAATAAAACTAAATATAAGATTAGACTTGATCCACTTGATTCCAAGGTTGGAAGATCAGAGATCCCTATCTACAGGGAGAAGAGAGCATGCCTTCTAAGATACAGAAGTCTAGACTGTTCTAAGAAACAGATTTCATCCTAGAAAATACCTGTAGCACTGAGGTGGAAAGAAAAAGCTTGATAAGGACCACAAACCTACTATAGAGACCTTCCTGAAT
Organism: Galeopterus variegatus; assembly: GCF_000696425.1. Lineage (NCBI taxonomy): Eukaryota > Metazoa > Chordata > Mammalia > Dermoptera > Cynocephalidae > Galeopterus > Galeopterus variegatus. The sequence continues at coordinate 22,698 of NW_007733140.1, read as the reverse complement.
CATGTGAGAAGTCAGGAGGTGGTCCCTACTTACGGGATTATGATACTTTCCAGAATCATTGAGTGTCTGAACCTTTATATTTGCAAGTGGCTGTTGTTCTATGTGTGGTTTTATTCTATGTGTATAATTAATAAGCCACCAACATCACAGGCCATGATGTCCAACTTGTTAAACTCTAAGAGCAAAAATGTCTTTTAAATGAGATTGAATGTTTTAACTTTCCATTGTAGCACTTTGGGTCATTACAGACTCTTGAGTCAGCAATAGTTTTTTCAACATTACAGTCTTCAACCAAATAAACATGTGACACCTCCTGACCACATTTTTTTCCTTTGGAAAAACTCACCCTGGTAGAAGAGGATCTTTTCCTTAACAGAGTTGCCCAGTGGAGCTTCATATGTTAGTTATCCTTAAAAGAGAAACTGAATGGAACACGGTAACACAAATCCCCAATAGCTCAAAGGCCCTCCACAGCAGGGAAAAGGCTGACCTCATTTCTGGACCACTCTCTGACATAAATTTCTCAGTCATAGGATATTTCAGAGAATTTTACATGAAACACAAGAGAACTACATTCCACCCACATTTGGTCTTGACAGAGACTCATGTGGTGACATATATATTTTTCCATTATGTGCACTAGAAATGAAAAATCTCAAAATAGAAATTTGAGAACTTGCTGGACTTACCAAAACAGAAAATTTAACTGCAGCTGGGTTCTTGTATAATTGAGTGATAAAGAATTTGTCTTTTCTAAGTTTCAAGAGAAATGTTATTTTTATGTGGGTGACCTTTAAGAACTAGCAAATCACTAACTTAGAAGATACCCAAATTGCAAGTCTTAAAAATATATTAGGAGTGTAATTTTAAGATTAAAATGCAAGTCCGAAAATATGTAGCTAAGAACACAAGCCTCTAAGATGAGCCAAGAAAAAAAATTACTGATGGTTGACTCGGTTAGCTATTCTTTCTGACAGGAGATTACAGCCGCCTGTGAGATTTGACTCGTGACTCATTTAATTCATTTAGACATTGCCAGCAGAGCAAGCTACGACAAAGCAGATCCATCTTAACAAGCTCACTCCTGGCTGTTCTAATAAAGAAAAATAATTGAATTGCTGATTTTGTTTTTAAAAATGCACTCAGCATTTGAGTATTTGACTTCACACAGCAAATAAACATAGTAATATTTATTGCATCATCTTCTTCCCCAGAGTAAGTTGGAAAAAAACCCACAGAATTAACTCCAGGTATCTTTTAGACTAGAGTAGCATTTCAGCATCTTCCTTGTGTTTACTTTATTATAATCGAACTTTTAAATTAAAATCTTCATGTCTTATTTGGAACAAGCACCGGTTCTAACCACATAGATCTACATGGATAAGAGAATACGCTAATGTTAATCACATCTATAGTCAATTTATTTCTTAAGAGCCAGCTGCTGCAGTGGAGAAGAGTCAGTCTCTGTCAAAGTGAGCAGTACATAGAGCTGAAGCAGCAAGCCGGTGGCCACAGACATGTTTTATTCAATCTGAACACTATTCTTTTTTTTAAAAAAATGAATCAGCATTTAAAAATCAGGAGATTCCATGTAAAAATTTAGACTTGCAGTCCCCTTGAAAACTTACAGGAACTAGCAGCGGGGAAGCTCGTTCCTAATCCTCAGGAGCTGAGCAGCAGTAGCCTCCTCCATTGCTCACAGTATATGAATGTGGCTGTCACCAAGCTGGCCTCATTTGCCTTCCCTGCCTGATGCCTGTAATATGGGTTTGGGACCACTGACAGAGAATGAAGCATAAAACTTAGAATAAAACAGTCGCTTCACTGTTGGCACCAAGACAATCTTCATCAGTTGGATATATCTAGGATCCAGGTAGCTAAGTCCTACCCACATCTACTGATGACAGGTATGTATCTTCTATTAAATGGCAGCTATGTCCAATGCACAGCAAACATGTTCAAGTAATAGATTATACTTTACTACAGAGTGGATGGTCTCTGTATCTTGACAAGAGTGAGATGGAAGAGAGTTATCATTAAAGTTGAATGTAGGACATAGGACTTTAGATTTTATCTAATTTCAACCTCACAGTAAAGTCAGGAGGTATTTTATAAGAAAGGAAAACAAAGTTAAGGAAATAAAGCAACTTACTTGACATTAAACAACTGCTAAGTGGTAGAGTCGCTATTCAAAAGTCAAGTCTTTGTGATTAAAGAAATCTATATTTTGTCAACTTCACCACATTTCTTTGGAGATGTATCCTCTCTCTACAAAATGAGAATGTTATTAATCATTTGACTCTCAGAAGTATGCACTAAATTAATGATATTTTTATGCTTGTGATTATATGGGGGGAGTATTAAGTCATAATACAAATATTCCAAGCTTTAAAATATAGAGAACTTTAAACAGGACCTTTTTTACCAGCCTCCCAGTGAGCAGTTATCCTTCCTTGTATTATTTCAGCAGCAGCTACAAAAGAGACCCAAATTAACAGTGGCTCAAATGCATTAGAAATGTATTTCTCTTCACATAATAGCCTAGGCATAAGCATTCCATAGCAGGTATTGTGGTTCCAAGCAGTTAGGTCCCAGGCTCTTTTTATCTTGTTTCATTGCCCCAGAGTGCTGCTCTTGTGCCATGGTACAAAATGGCTTGCTCCCGCCCCTACAACCCAGGCATAGGATGGAGGGAGGAAGAAAACTTACCCTTCCCTTTAAGGATATGATCCTGAAGTTGCATTCATTATTTTCACTTACATCTTGTCGGGCCTTAAAAACTAATGCCACCTTAAGTGACATTACAAGCAGCGCCATTATGGGCCCACAAGGGCGCATTAACATGGCAGCCTAAGACAGCGCTGGGGAAGAAGTAGGGTGGGAGTGTCTGCGTGAACCTTGCCTTAGCCCTTATTGGCCAAATACGCGCTTCCGCGCTCGTGAACACTGCGTGATTGCAATAGCTAGGCATTGAGACAGGATGCATGCTCTTGTAACCTTTAAGCCGATTGGAGGATGTAAAAACCTCCCTTCCCCATTTGCCTTTAAAAGCAAGTGCTTGTGTGATAGTAAACGGAACTGATCGACAGAACCCCTGCTGCGTCTGAGTGTCCTTTAACGGGCTGGTTGGAGCCACGGCTGTGCTTACCTCTCTTCATGGCTCTCTTCCCCTCCTCTCCTTCCAAAGGGGACCGGAGGGAAAGAGGAATCTGGGCAATTCGCTCACCCACCAGAAGGAACACCAAGGGAGAGACTGATAGCGAGACAAGAGCTGTTTGGGTCAGCCAGCGGCGGACCCGACAACATCTCATTAAAAAGAGCTTAATCAAATAGCCACAACTAGGTATAAAGGAATCTGGAGAGTATAGTCATTAGCTAAGGCATTATGTGCCTAGCTAAAATTTTATTATCACGGAAGAATGAGGAAACCAATCCTGTGAGACAACCATCCATCTTGAGCACATCCTTTAAAACGTACACATAAGGCATAACATTGATCTATACCTTGCACCATATACAAAAATTAACTCAAAATAGAATACAGACCTAAATGATGAAGAGCTTGATCCATAAAAGAACAAATTGATAAAATGGACCTCATGAAAATTTAAAAGTTCTGTTCTTAAAGACACTGTTAAGAGAATGAAGAGACAAGACATAGACTGAGAGAAAATATTTGCAAATTACATATCTGGTAAAGCACTTATATCCAGAATGTATAAAGAAGTCTCAAAATTCAATAATAAGAAAACAACCCAATTTAAAGAGATAGGGGGCATACAAAAGGTTTGAACAGACACTTCACCAAAGAAGATGGTACATAAGCATATCAGCACATGAAAAAATGCTCAACACCATTAGTCATTAGGTAAATGCAAATTAAAATCACCACGTGACATAATTACAAACCTATCGGAATGGTTAGATTTAAAAGACTGACCATGCCAAGTGTTAGTAAGGTTGTGGAACAACTGCTGGTAGGAATATAAAATGGCACACTTGGGAACTGGTGGGCAGCTTCTTAAAGAGTTATAATTACAAACCTATCGGAATGGTTAGATTTAAAAGACTGACCATGCCAAGTGTTAGTAAGGCTGTGGAACAACTGCTGGTAGGAATATAAAATGGCACACTTGGGAACTGGTGGGCAGCTTCTTAAAGAGTTGAGCATAAATCTACCATATGATCCAGCCATTCCACTTCTGGATATTTTTTCCAAAAGAAATGAAAGCGTGTGTCATGTATACTTATACACGAGTGTTTGTAGCAGCTTTATATGTAAGAACCCCAAACTGCAACCAATCAAATGTCCATCAAAAGATGAGTGAATAAACAAATTGTGTATATCCATACAATGAAAACTACTCTGCAATAAAAAGGAAGGAGCTATTGACAAGTGCAACAACTTTGATGAATTTCAAAACAATTATGCTGAGTGAAAGAAGTCTAATAAAGAATACATACAATGAGTATAGGAGTCTATTTATATAAAATTCTAGAAAATGCAAACTAATCCATAGTGAGGGAAATCAGGTCAATTATTGCCTGGTGTGAAATTGTAGAGAAGGGCAGTAGAAGGAAATATTTTGGAGTGGTAGAACTGTTCTGTATCTTGATTCTTATTAGGGAGTGGTTAAATACTCTATTTGTCAAATTTTATAGAACTCTGTTGCCTCTATGATAACATAGCTTAAAAGTAGCTTTTCTTAAATTAATTGATAGGCACTTTGTAAATACCAGAAATAGAATAGATTTTTAATAAAGAATAAAGAATCTAAAATATTCATTAATTTTCTTCAATTTTTTTCTCTGTGCTGGTCTGTGACATAATACCAAAGTATAATTCGGGAGAGGTCAAATTCAAGAATTGTTTATAAAATAAAGATGATATTCAAGAGTAATGATGATCTTATTTGTTTCAAAGACAGAATTTCTAATACCTAGAAAAATGAGTAGACTGCCCCTAGACAATTCCTCCACAAATATTATTTCTTACAACAATACTTAATGATAAGTATTAAATACCTGAGTGTTAAATGTAAGAACTTGGAAAACAGATATTACATATTTATCTTATGCAAGATAAGGACCCTAACCAAGATAAATCCAATCTCAAACTGAGTTTTGTCAGAAAATAATGTTCTACACCAAAAAACAAATAGATGAGCAAGTTTCATCTCATAGAACAGTAGTTTTAAAAGTCTTAGCAGACAAATTCTCCTTATGATAAAACATCAATAAACAAGGCAGGTAAAAGTGACAATGTGCTTCCGTTAGGTATAAATCATCACATTTTTTAGTAGCAGAAAATATAGTATTGCTTGCATTTGAAATACAATCTGGGTCCTAGGATTCAGAAAAAAATTCTTCATTCAATTATTTAGAAAATATTCACTGAAAACAGCTTGTACTGAGCACTATGATAAATGATAAGGATACATCAGTGAGCAAAGAGAGAGTTTCACAATGTCAGGCAGTTCACCTCTAGCATAGTTTAGAATCTCTGCCATAAAGCAAGCCCCACTGTGATTTTAGCCTTGAAAATTTTCAAAACAAAATTGACAAATTACCAGTCTTCTCTCCCACCCCCACATACAAAAATAACTCTATATTTTGCACATATTTGAATTTCTGATAAAAAATGAATATAAGTTTAATATAAGTATGTCACAAATTGCATGAGAATAACTTACACTAAAAAAGCTATCAAAATTCAGATTTAACTGGATGTCCTGGTGGTTGTTTCTGGCGAAATCTAACAAACCCAATATATCTATATCTATATCTATGTGTATCTATCTGGTCTATGTCATGTCTATTTTTAAACATTCTAACTTCTTGGAGAAACTTCCAAAATGAACTGTGTGCAAACTATTTTTCTAGGTAATTAAACATAATGATCAGTGACTTAAAGTTATTTGATATAAACCAATTAAGTGTTGGAGGTCATCAACTACCAAAATGATGATTTTCATTTAAAGTAGTTAAATATCATTACCATTGGCAATAGCGGGCTATCAGACCAGTTTTCTCTGAGGACACTGATAGTTCAAGAAAATAAAACATCATTAACATATATTGCAAAGGGGTTCATACAAACATGGGATAAAATCACCAAGCCATGGGGTAAAAAAAATAAATAAATAAAGGGAATTAGAACAGAACATTTCCCTGTTTTACCCTTCATGCTAAAAATTTAATGTCTTTTATGCTAAGAGAAGATTCAAGGAAAGGATTGCCAATACCCACCTCTATACTTGCAACTCCAGGTTACAGGTCTATCTTGAACTAGACAGCAGCTTAAACCAACATGGAGCTGGGTGTTAATATAGCCTTGGACTCTGGGGGCACCCAGAGGAGAAAACTGATGTGAGGTCTCCCCCTGGGGTTGGGCAAGAGCCCGAGACCTGCAACAGACTGGCCAGGACAAGAATCAGAAAGCAGAAGATTCGGAAAGAGCTTCACCCCTAGTAATCTGCTTACCATTAAGAAAAAGTAGTATAAGCCCCAGATTAAGGTGACTGATATCCTACCCCCAAAAAAGCCAAGAACTTGCTGAATAGGTATGCTAACTCCTCCCATTCCTGAGGCTGGAAGTAAGAAAAGTTTGAGAGCCTAGAGGCTTCCTTTGGTAGCTCACCCAGAGACTAGTAACATGCCTGCCACGGACTGCCAACCCACGTGGTAGATTGCCACCATCCACCACTCACCATAGTGCCGCAAGTTGGGGTGCTTCCTCAACCAGCCCAGAACAAGTCAATGATGTAAAGGCCCAGCTAAGGGCCTGGGAGTCAGAGAGAGGAAGATCAGTCAGGACAAATATAAGATTCCTGATGAAACAGAACTGCTCTAAGAGAAAGATGAAAAAGGTATTCAAGAAGATTCAAATGAAGCACATACACGCATGCACACACACACATTTTCTGGAGCTAAGACAAGCCATAATTTCTCTATGAGACAATTTAGCCCATTAATTGAAGAAGAGGGTGGTCATTCTAGAGGCAAAAAGAACAGTCTAAAAGACTATGGGAGAAATAGCTCAAAACATAGGTGTTTAAATCATGGTAGAAAACACGGGAGGACAGAGAAGAGGATGTGAGGATAAATTTAGTAGACATAACATGTGGTAGAAATTCCTTAGAGAGAAGCAAATTATTAAACTGGTAACAGAAGAAAATTTCCATGCGTCAAAGACAGACCCGGTTCTGTAAACTAAAAGGAATTGCAGAGCAGTACACAGCACAGGCGAGTGAAGGACACACACCCGGGCATATCTGGGGAAACTCCTGAGTACCCAGAATAAAAGAAGATTGTAGAGAATTTTCAGGCAGAAAAAGCAAGTTATCTCCATGAAAAATGATAGCACAGGAAAAGAGAAGAAAGTAATTAATGGAACAAATGTAGTGGAAAAGCAAAGTAGAACATCTGCATTAACAAGGAGGTAAATGGCATGAATAGTAAGTTAATCAGGTCAGCAAAAATGAGAAAAAGGAAACAGAAGAAAAAATTTTGTAAAGGGCCGGCCCGGTGGCGCACTGGAGAGTGTGCCGCTTGGGAGCACGGCGGCGCTCCCGCTGAGGGTTCGGATCCCGTGTGGAGACTGGTTCCCGCTCACTGGCTGAGCGGGGTGCGGGCGCAACACCGAGGGTTGCAATCCTGTTGCCGGTCAGTAAAAAAGACAAAAAGGAAAAAAAATGTTGTAAAAAAAGTACACATAAAGTAAGATAGAAAGGATAAAATGAAGTATATCAATAATCATATTAAAGATGAATGGGCTGATTTCTTCCATTAAAAGTCAGATTGTCAAATTGGTTAACATATAAAACCCAACTCTAAACAACTTAGAACAAAGTGGTAAAGAAAGACTAAAAATAAAGGGATAGACAAAAATATCAAGCAGATGCCAATGGAAAGAAAGCAAGAATGATGATATTTATATCAGACAGGACTGATAAGGTTAAAGTCACTTAAGAATAAAGAAGGTCATTATACAGTGATTAAAAGCTCAGTATGATGGTGGCTATTGGATTTTGGTATGCAGAAGAAATCACATGGGCAGAAGACAAAAAGAAAAATGAAGATCCCCTGAGCATGGCTGGGAAGGAGATAAGGAAGAAAAGGTGGTTAACCAGCCAAAGAGTTAGTAAGACTTTGAGAGTGCAGGCCAGCACCAAGCAAGGAGTGGTGAAGCAAGTGCAGAGAGAATAAACGAAGGGCCTGGAACAGCCTAACAGAAGCTGTTGACATCAGAGAATGGACAGTGAGGAATGTCCAACAGTGGGATGACAAGTGGTTTCTAAAAACAAGAATGCTTAACATTTAGCGATGTGAACCTCCTCCATGCTTGGTCCCAAAACTTCCGTGAAAGTCAGCAGCAACAGATATAAAGCAAGAATTATTAGAACTGCAAGGAAAGTTTAATAAAAATATAATTAGAGACTCAGAATTCTTACAGAGTTAAATATATCTAGTAGACAGATTAGTAAATTTCATTTAGTAGATATATGTGAAACTTTAAATCCCTTCTCGTAGAGAATATCCATTTTCTCCCATTGATTCATGAAACACTTTACAAAATCAATCAGGTATCTGGCCAGAAAGAAAAGCTTAAAAAATTGAAGTTGCAAAAAAGAAAAGAAAAAGAAAAAGATATTTTTTTCAGGTTATCTTCTTTAACCATACTCCAATATAATGAGATATAAATTGTAAGGTTTTAACTATTAGAAAGTGAATCCATGAATCAAAAATAAAAATAAAAAGTTAAATTACAAACTATTGAGAACAAAAGCTACACTTAGAGTGAAATCATTGCTTTAACTGTCTTTATTATTAAAGAAAAAAGAGAAAACCACAAAGAAATTTAGTACGCATCACCAGAAATTAGAAAACAATGAACGAAACTAAAACAAACTAAAAAGGATTAATTAAATTAAAAGCTGAAATTAATAAAATAGAAAACAAAAACAAGCCAAAATAAAGCAGAAAGTATAAATAAATCCAAAAGCTGTTTTAATTTATCTTTTGAGACCAACAGAGTAGATAAACTCTCTGTGAACCTGATTAAAGAGAGAAGGTATGTGTCAAACACGCAAGAGAGGGCACTTGCAAAAATATGCAAGATTGAAAATGAGAAGGAGACAAAACCACAGATACGGGCGTGATTAAAAGAATTATAAGAGATTACTGCTTGCAATTCTATGGCTACAAATTTGAAAACAGAGGAAGGGAATGATTTCCTAACAAAATATAAATTACTTAAATTGCCAATCACTGTAGAGGATGGGCTGGTGATTAAGAATCTCTCATGGAAAAAGGAACAAAAACCAGATGGGTTTAATCTTTACAGAACAGATGATTCCAATGTTATTTAAACATTTCCAGGCCATGGGAAAAAAGGGGGAAAAAATCCCCTCAACTCATTTTATAAAGCCAGATTAATTTTAATTTCAAAGCCTGATATGATATCAAAAGAATATGTTACACCAATCTCACTCAAAAATGCACATACAAAAATTTTAGCTAAAATATTAGCAAATATTTGTCTTAGGTCAGGCTCCCTGGATAGACTGAGGTAGAGATATGCATGCCCAAGGTTTCGTGCAGAGCACTCTCAGGAACAACACCTGTAAGCAGGTAAGAGATGGGGATTGGTGAAGAAAGAGAGGTTGAAGTGCGATACAATTACAGTAGTGATTTGTAACTATCTGATCTGAACCAGGCACATGAAGTGGGAAGCTCTCTGAGTAAGAATTCAGCTGTGAGCCATGAGCAGTCCCCAATGGGGAAATAAGAGTCTCTGCTGATGGTGGCCTCTGGACACGACATTGCAGCATCCATCAGTCTCAAATGACTAGAATTTCAAAGGATACAGTATGAACAGGTATAATTTATTCTTGATTTCAACTGTGGTTTGCTCTCAAGAAATCTATCATTATAATGCTTTGCATTAACAAACTTAAAAATTGTTTTAAGAACACATAATTATTAGATGCTAAAAAGGCATTTGCTAAATTTGTTAATTCATCAGCCATTTCTGATACATTTATAGTTTTACACAATGCAGATACATGAACATATTATACACTCTGTCTTGTGTACGTGGTCTGCTTTTTTTTTCTTTTTTCTTCTTTTCTGGCTTTCCCCTTTCCTCTCCCCCAACATCAACACCAGAAGAAAAGAAATAACTATAGTATACTAGCCCTGAGTATAAATAGATTTAAATTTGTCCCAGATTTGTTTCAGGAAGAAGCAGCCTGTGCTACCAGGTTCCCTTTTACATAGGCATGTGTTGGAAAATTTTTAATGTAGTTAAACACATCTATCAACAGAGCCATTCTCTAGCTCTCCATTGAACACACCACCAATATTCCCTGGAGATAATTAACTTTGACAGGATATGAATAAAAATAAATAAGTAAAAGCTAAAAAAAATCATCAAAATGTGACCATATGTCCAAACAGAAAGCATGCATCTTAGTAAGAAGACTGTATGTGTAGAGGTAAGTCAACACCTATTTGTCAGGAAATTGAATCAGATCCATTCAGAAATCCCCAGCCAATCTACCTTTATCAGTGGCAAATATTTCCCCAACAAACATCCCCTCCCCTGCCCATGATAAGAATGATTTACAATAAAAAATAAAATTTAAAAATTATATAAATTTTCCCTCTGTTGATTGTTTCCTTTGCTGTGCAGAAGCTTTTTAGTTTGATATAATCCCATTTGTTTATTTTTTCTTTTGTTGTCTGCAGAATGGGAGAAAGTATTTGCAAACTATGCAAACACTTTCTAGAATATGTAAGGAACTCAAACAACTTAAGAGTAAAAAAACAAAGAATGCAATTAAATAATGGACAAAGGAACTGAACAGACATTTCTCAAAGGAAGACATAAAAATGACCAATAGGTACAAGAAAAAATTCCCAACATCAGTAATCATCAGAGAATTGAAAATCAAAACCACATTGAGATATTATCTCACCCCAGTTAGACTGGCTATTACTGAGAAGATAGAGAAGACAAATGCTGGTGAGGATGTGGAGAAAAGGGAGCCCTCTTACACTGTTCGTGGGACTGTAAGTTAGTGCAGCATTTATGGAAAACAGTATGGAGGTTTCTCAAACTACAGATAGAACTGCCATATGATCCAGCAATTCCACTACGGGGTATATACCCAAAAGAATGGAAATCATGCTGAGGGAAACTTGCACTCCCATGTTCATTGCAGCTCTATTTACAACAGTCAAGAGTTGGAACCAACCTAAATGTCTATGGATAGACTGCACAAAGAAAACGTGGTATATATATACCATGGAATACTACACAGTCATAAAAGAGAATGAAATTCCTCCATTTCTAGGAACATGGATGAACTTGGAAAAAAAATGTTAAATGAAATAAGCCAAGTGCACAAAGAGAAATACCACATTTCCCCACTCATAGGTGGGAGCTAAAAAAGAAAGATCACAATATTACATTGAACTTTCAGAAGGAGAGAACAGAACTATGCTTATTGGAGGGGATACGGGGGAGGGGCAGGGGAATTAGGGAGAAATTAGTTAATGGACACAAAGAATGAATATGTTTTGTAATGACAAATATGCCAACTTTCCTGATTTGATCATCACATATTGTACACAAATACTGATAGTCAACTCTGTACCCCACAAATATGTATAATCAATTATGCTTCAATAAAAAAGTTTAAATTTCTAAAATAAAAAAAATGAAATCTTAAATATGAAAAAGTATTATAGAAGCTAGGTCTTCTGCAGACGTACAGCAACACATAGAAATTAATCTGGACTCTTGCCTTCACAAATCTCATCTGGTCTATTTATAGATGGAAAGTCTCAGTACTAAGAGGACTCAGTGCTTCTAAGACTGAGAGGCACATCTGGCCTCAGTGATTGCTAGAAATATGGCTCAGCATCTGTAGGATTCACCAACTCTTGGGGCTCACCCACTCTAGGGTCATCTCAAAGGCATACTCTCTGAAAGATACAATGGCTGGGTAGAGTTTAGTGTTTGGTTCCCTGATGGTCATTTGCACATGCCCCAGGCCAAATGTGGAGTCTTGAGATCACCAGTTACAGTTAGGGAGTAAAATTGTTATCACCTGTTTCCTACACACAAGCCACAGCCAAAAGAATTTCTAGAGGCTGCTCTCCTCCATATTAAGGTTCTAGATATAACTCCACACGGTCTGTCCAGGGTAATGTTTATTTTTTCTTTGTAGGCAAGAGCTTCATGGAAATCCAAATGATAACAGAAGTTTTCTTGATAAGTATTGGATTAGAACATGGGGCCAACTGAATTTCAAGTTTAGTGACTACAAGCTAAGTCATCCTAATACACTGATCTCAAAACAGACATGAGATGCCCAGTGGGATCTGAGTACCTTGGAAGTGGCTACTAAGACTCCTTTTCCTCTGGATAGTGGCTGAATGAACATTAAGATTTTCTTCTGTAATTTTCCTTTTTCAATGCTTTCAATTCTGACTAATCCCACTTTAAACTGGCCCATTCTTTTTTAGATGTTAAGCTAAATTAATATTTGTTGGAAAATATTAGTAAATTGCTAATGATGCAATCCTTTTCTTAGTATTAATATTATGTAAAATAGAACAAAACAGACCTTAAATGGGGTCTGAAATATGTAATATTTATTTATTTATTTTATTTATTTATTTTTTTTTTTTCCTTTTTGTCTTTTTTCGTGTCCGGCAATGGATCGCAACCCTCAGTGTCGC
>NW_007733140.1:7346-8814 GCF_000696425.1 Galeopterus variegatus | reverse complement strand
TTTTTTTTTTCATTTTAATTCTTCACAAATTCTTTGGTGGAAAACTGCTACTACATTTAACTACAGAGAAGTAGCTAAATGGTGTCTGCACAAATTTTATGTTTTAATTATTCTTTCAGCCCCTTGTTAAATCATAGTGATAAATCTCTATTCAACAGGTCTAATAACCAAGGTCAATTCAGTTAAGCTGTAATTCAAAAGAACCAAAACCACATTATATTGAATACTTGTTGCTAACAACATGATTGCCCTTTGTCTATACTTTATTCCTTAAAAAATGAACAAAAACAAAAACAACCTCACATTTCCAATTAGAATAATGTTAAGTGGCATCGAATTAAGGAAGAAGAATCTAGATGAAGTTTTAACAATAGTAATTTGCAAACTTCCCAAATGCAGTTTAGTGCGAAAGAGGATACTTACTACTATGTGCTCTGGCTTCCACCAGCAATCCTTTCCTAGGAGTGATTCTGTGGCTGCACCTGCACAGCCATAATTTGCTAGAGAGAGAGATAATTTTATCAGTCCTGATCACTCAAAACTCATCAATGGCTGAGTTTTATTTCTTTATCCAAATTGACCACTTTCTTGTCACTTATGCAGATGTTTTGCCCTGTTCTTTTTATTCAACACACATTCTTTTCACATACACTACAAATATAGGGGATTTCTTCTTCTTGGCAGTGCTAGAGTTTTTATATCGTAGAAACTATGAATGGCAGTCTGCTCGGAATTGGGAACAGGGAGAACCAAACACTGTTTTTCCTAGCTGTGTGTTAATTAAAGGAAGGTTTATGGGGGTAATTGAGATTATGTTGGAGGGTGCTGAAGTGAGACCTTAANAGGTCAGAATATAACTAAAGTTCAGGATCACAGACAGGTAAAGAAAAAAGGAGGGCATGGAGTGTGGTTGATGGGATTCCATTAAACATCTCTGAGTAAGGGGCATCCTTTCGGCAGATATTGATTATCCATTAATGCTACAACTGAGTACCAGACAAGGCTGGTATAAATAAAAAGTTCAAAGCTTCAGTAGTGAGAAATAAACTTGCTCAAGTTTCTTTATAACATTATTGTGAAGATCTGCCATGATCCCATATGTTACAGGTCCTTCAGCCATTTCTAGTAATGATGTACAAGTCTTTGAATGGTTTCCAAGGTGCATTTTCCCAAGTCATGTTGCTTAATTGGAAGTACAATAGAAGCTTCCAATGTGAGAGAAAAATAAAGAGAAAATGTACCCTTTCTGTGTCCCTTTTTTATATGGTTTCCTTCATTGTGATAGCTTCACTATTAACATGCTGAATTTTTGCTTTCTTTTCACATTGCTTGAAGATTTCTCTTGCAATGAATTCAGAGCTGTGGCCTAGAAAGCATGTCATGGATTCTACCTGCCTTTCTCTACTCTTTAAGAGGCAATGTGTTAGAAGGGACCATGCCCCTGGCCTAAAAATCAGAAATAATTACC
>NW_007733140.1:4204-5424 GCF_000696425.1 Galeopterus variegatus | reverse complement strand
AAAAAAAGAACACAGCAGCAGAAAACCAACTTCAAATCTATGTAGGAATATTTGTAAATTGGTTTGAATTCCACTGTTAGGTATGCTGCCATCACTTACTGAGTTTGGAACTGTAGAGCTAGCTTTGTGGAGTTGGGGCTCTCCCTTAATGATGAATGCAAAGACAACCTCTCCCTATGGACTTGGGCTTGCCCCACAACCCAAGCCTCCCTCGATGAAGGAGGAACCCATATGGATAAATTTGTGCACCCCTACCTGCCATTGTGTCTTGCAGCACTGGGAACTATCATCAGAATCCAGCGGCCCAATCAACTCCACAGTGACCCTGTGTCTCCATAGGTCCTCTCTATGGCCAACCAAATAAAGGGCTAGGAGCAGAATAAGGAAGATCAGCTGCAAATAAAATAATTTTTAAAATAATAATTACTACCAGTTCTTGAGCACTCACTATATGCCAGGTACTATGCTAAGAGTCTTATCACTATGCATACTGTAGCAACAATCTTATAAGGGTGTTTTTACTACCCCTTTTCACAGATGAAGAAACTGAGACTCAACTTTTTTTAAGAATCAAAGACAATATCTAGCCTGCCAACAAAGACCACATGCCAGATATTCTTCCCCCCGTCCCCCTCCCACTGGAGCTAAGATTGGAACACCAACCTGCTTAGCTGAGACCCAGAAATCTTGAAAGACTCTTGTAGCTCTGGATGACTAGTCTGGTGCAGCTGACAAATTGTCCACAGGGAGTCCATCAATCAAAAGTAGGCCACTTACTAGTAAAATGATCTAACATTTAAAAAATACCACTAGATGTTTAGAAAATATTTTAGATCACTAACTATGGTGGAAAGTAATTTACATTATGGAAGCAATCATTTAATCACTGCAATTAGCCAAATTATTACCTATTCGGCTAATTATCTTTTAATTATGTAATTAAAAAAATTAAACATTATATTATTCTAGCCAATGCCAAAATCTTATTTCATAATTTATCACTGAAAAGTGTAATTTATGATACAGTACAATGTAATTTCCTACAGAAATTTTTCATTTAATTGTTAATTATAGGATAAACCTTCCCATAACTGCCATGACCTGTACATAACCGCTGAGGGAACTTGGCCTTTCAAGAAAATGCAATTGTAGGTTTCCAATCAAGATGGTGGAATAAACAGTCTCCAGTGTCACTCTCTCCCACAAATCAACCAACTTAT
>NW_007733140.1:0-3543 GCF_000696425.1 Galeopterus variegatus | reverse complement strand
CAATGACAGCCAAGCTGGGGCCACTAGAGCCCAGGGGAAGAGGAGGAGAGACCTACAGAGTGCATGAAGAGGGGAGAAGCCACAATGAGAGAAAGAAAGAAACACCCTAACCCTTTTGAGCCCCAGGCGCTCCCAGGCTAGAGCTGCTGAGCACATGGAGCAGGAGCTGGCAAAAGCCAAAGCTGTGCCCTTCAGATTAAGTTGCTTGGAAGCTGCAGGGGAGAAGAGGGCTTTGGTGGCCCCCAGGACAGTAAGACCACTAACAGGGTTCTCGTGGACCCACACAGGAGCAAGGAGCCAAAACAACTGAAAAAAGGGAGCCACTCAGAGGCTGGTGAGTCATTGCAAGTTCTGTCCCATGGGAAGTGTTTGGAACACTGGTGGTGGGGGAGATGGGCCCACTGGAAGAACACTGGGGCACAGCAAGGACAGCTGATCTGCCCCCCAATCAGCACAAGCCCACTTAGGGGAGACTGGTCAGGAATACAGATCTGCAGGGAGTGCAGTTTGCTGAAAAGACTCAGGCCCAGACCAGAGTTTCCACACAACCCAGGTGTACCACATGTCATGAGACCGGAAGTACCTATAAAGTCAACCATTAAAACCTGAGCTGCACAAAAAGCCTTCCACAGGGAATCAGCAGCAAAGCAGCAATTTCTCTCAACCACCAGGCTCAAGTGCTGGTCCCCACAGGAAGTTCCCCCATTTTACAAGTAAGCAAAGGACAACAAATTAGTTCCAGTGCAGAGTTTAAATGGTAGGAACAGCAAATAATCCACCACAGAGCTGAAAGAAAAAACAAAGTACCCACAACCAGAGACAAAGTTTGATATTAACTAGTAAAGGTCTCACATCACTGAAGAACACCTTTAAAACCTAGAAAGACTGGAAGCCCTCTGGGCTACTAAACCAGGAAGTGGGGAGGGCTGGGGGCCTCAGCCATGCCTCTGACACCTGCAACCAGTCTGAGGGTTGGGGGCCAAGGGTCTCGGCCATGCCCCCTGACACCCACAACCAGCTCAGAGATGACCACCAAGCCACTGCAGGAAGTACCCCTGATTCTCCCGAGCTGGGACAGTGGGGGACTGAGGGCCTTGGCCACACACCTCCTGCCCGACACCCACAACCAGCCCAGCACAACCACCGAGCTGCCACAGGAAACACACAGGGCTCCTGAGCTGGGGTGGTTGGGAGGCGAGGGCTTCAGCCACACCCCTGTGACATCTGCCTTCAGCTCAGCAATGACGAGGCCACTGCTGGAAGCCCCCTGGTCTCTCATGCAGGAATGAAGGGGGTGCCACAAGCCTCAACTCCACCCCTCCTCTTTCCTCCTTCTCCCACCGTATTTCCTTCCCCTATCCTCTTTCCCCCTACCCCCAGCTGCTCCACAACATCATAGAATGTAAGAAAATAATATTAATATTAATATAAATAAATAAACATTTAAAAAAAGAAAATGTAATTGTAGAAAGTAAGGTAAAACAAAAGCAGTCAGTTAGGTGTTCCTGACTTGCTAAGAAAGTTTGGATTTTCCATACAAAAACCAGATGGCATCATCAATCTAGCAGTGGTTCTTAACTGGCTCCATTTGAATGTTCTAGGATGCTTTAAACAAACAAACAAAAACAACCTGATGCCTAGGAGTCATCCCTGGGAATTATGATTGAATTGGTTGTGGTGGGGCCCATCCTGCTTTAATAATCTCTGCAGGTTATTCTAATGTGTAGGCCAGGGTTGAGAACCACTGTGAAGGTCATTTTAGTCTGTACTGCCTTTAGTTTTGTTTTGTTTGTTTTGGAGGGAGTTGCTGGTAGACACTGAGTCAAGAAGCATACTTGTGTGATGGGCATGTAGGGAGAAGTAAAGAAGGATTATAAGAATGAATGCAAGAAAATCTAGACAACCATCCTGACTATATGTATACAAACTAGGGATTTGGGATTTTGCAGTGGAGAAAGTTGAGACAGAAGTCACAGGCCAAGGTGGAGATTCAGGGTGTTGCCGCTGTCCTCACGCTGCTCCTCAGATCCTGGGGTTGGATTGTACGTCCCTGAAGCTACTGTGTAGAGAGTTTTGGGCAGGAGAATCCCGGGTCAAGCCACGACAGTTCTCTCCTTAATCCACTCCATTCCCTCCTCTCCCAGCTAAGCTGCCAGAGTGCACTGTGCATTTCCAAGAGCAAGAAAAGATGGATAAATCTACAGCTGGCAGGGAGAAGATGGCGACGGGTCTGGAGTGGGCGTGCCAGAGGACAGAGTGAGCCTGAGAAGTGTGCACTGTGCTGCCAGAGTACTATTTGCATTTCCAAGTGCAACAAAAAACAAATAAATCACTGATCAACTAATCTACAACGAAAAAAAGCAACTATAGTCTCGAGGTTTTAGGGCCGATGCAAAAGAAGATTCCTGAGAGTGTCCCAACCGTGCCGGGAGACCAAGCAGCCCAAGGCAACAAAGGCCAGGAAAGACAGCAGCAGCGACGCAGAGACGGAGAGGAAGGCGCGGGACCAGCCCAGCTCTGGGAGCTTTGTGAGTGACCCCCAGCCCAGCCCCGCTTGGGGGGAAAAGGCCCGCCTGGCCCCCGCTTACCACACCAGGCTAGGCACCTTCATCAGCACTGCCTCCATTTTCTCCAGGGGGGGGCGGGGCCGGCTGGCTCAGATCGGGCAAGCCAGCCATCTTCGCTTGGCGCGGCTCCTCACTGAGCTGTGCNTTTAAGAGGCAATGTGTTAGAAGGGACCATGCCCCTGGCCTAAAAATCAGAAATAATTACCCTTCCTAGTTCAACTATTTTTTAAATGTGTAATTTCAAATGTCAGTTTACCACTCAAAGCTTCATTTTTAAAATTGAAGAGTGAACTATTTCTCTGATTTTCCGAACATTTTTTTTTCTTTTTGGACTAACATCCTTATTTGCAAGTGGAATTTTATTCAAAAACACCAGCATATAAAACAGAGCAAAAGGGAATATCTTAATTTGAAGAAGGGAAAGAGTGGGCGATATGTGGAGCCATGTCCATTTGATCCCATGCCCTCCCCTCCAACTTCACCATGTAGCCCCGGAGTCACTTCTGTGGAACTCAGGAGATGAGAACCGATTTTAAAAAGCACAAATCTAGATAAGCCTTTCTAATCCTAAATTCTGAGATCCATTGATAAGTTACCTCACTCTTCTCCACTTGGGTGCAGAGCATCTGGCTCAATTTCAATTAGTGTGTGTAATGTCAGAGAAAATCAGGAAGTAAAAACCTTGCAAAAGAGAAAAAAGAACACAGCACTGCTGGAAGTGCCCCAGGCTCCCGAGCCAGGGCGGTGGGAGCCAGAAGTCTTCAGCCATGCCCCACAACATCTGCACCCACACCAGCAACAATCACCAAGCCACTGGAAGCCCCTTTGGGCTCCTCTGACAAAAAGAGGAGCCTTGACCATGCTCCCTTCCTCCTCTCCCTATTCTATCCCCCTCCCCCTCAACTGCTCTGCAACAACATCTTAGAATGTAAAAAATAATAATAATAAATAAATTTTTAAAAAAAGAACACAGCAG
>NW_007733139.1:116145-116870 GCF_000696425.1 Galeopterus variegatus | reverse complement strand
AGGTACAAAAGATACTTAAGGCATCTAAACAAAAATCAATAAAATGCTAGAAGTAAATCAACACCTTTAAATAATAACTCTAAATGTAAGGGTATTAAATTCCTCACTCAAAAGACACAGACTGACTGACTGGATTAAAAAAATAGTCCCAACAATATGCTACCTTCAAGAGACTCAGCTCACCTATAAAGACACACATAGACTAAGAGTGAAAAGATGGAAAAAGATATACCATGCAAATAGAAATGAAAAACAAGGTGGAGTAGCTATTCCTATATCAGATAAGATAGGCTTTAAAGCAAAAACCATAAAAAGAGATAAAGAAGGCCACTATATAATCATTAAAAGATCTATCCATCAAGAAGAGATAACAATCATAAATATCTCTGAACCCAAGATTGGAATAGGCAGATTTATAAAACAAATACTATTAGATCTAAAGAATGAGATAGACACTAACACCGTAATAGTGGGGGACCTGAACACCCCACTCTCAACATTGTATAGATCATCTAGGCAAAAAATCAATAGAGAAACACAAGATCTAAACAAAACTTTAGACCAATTGGACTTGGCACATACCTACAGAACATTCTATCCAACAACCTCAGAATATTCATTCTTCTCACCAGCTCATGGAACATTCTCCAGGATAGAACTCATGTTAGGTCACATAGCAAGTCCCAATAAATTCAAAAAAATTGGAATTATTTTATGTATTAATT
>NW_007733139.1:112702-113293 GCF_000696425.1 Galeopterus variegatus | reverse complement strand
GGAAATGCAAATCAAGACCACTTTAAGATACCAGCTCACTCCAGTCAGTATGACTAATATCCAAAAGACTGAGAATGATAAATGCTGGCAAGGCTGCAGAGAAAAGGAACTCTCATACACTGTTGGTGGGACTGCAAAATGGTGCAGCCTTTATGGAAAATGGTATGGAGATTCCTCAGACAATTACAGATAGATCTACCATATGACCCAGCTATTCCACTGCTGGGAACATACCCAGAGGAATGGAAATCATCATGCCAAAGGGATACCTGTACTTCCATATTTATTGCAGCACTATTTACAATAGCCAAGAGTTGGAACCAGCCCAAATGTCCATCATCTGATGAGTAGACCAGGAAACTGTGGTATATCTACTGATGGAATTATACTGTGCTATAAAGAACAACGAGGGGCCGGCCCGGTGGTGCACTCAGTAGAATGCGGCGCTTGGGAGCATGGCAGCGCTCCCGCCAAGGGTTTGGATCCCATATACAGACTGGTCTGCTCACTGGTTGAGCACTGTGTGGGCACGACACCGAGGGTTGCGATCCCATTGCCGGTCGTGGTACGGGCGCGACACTGAGGGTTGCG
>NW_007733139.1:107458-111068 GCF_000696425.1 Galeopterus variegatus | reverse complement strand
TAGCCTGGTGCTTAAGTTCTCGGTTTTATTTATTTATTTATTTTTTATTTCATTGAGTGAATCTTTCAGTTCCAGGAGTTATGCCACATTCTTTTTTAAGGCATCTATCTGTTTGTAAATGTCCTTTTTCATATACTGGATTGTTTTTCTCATTTTGTTGTGTAGTCTATCTGAGTCTTCTTGTATCTCATTAAGTTTCCATAAGATCGTTGCACTGAATTCCTTTTTAGACATTTCAAACTTTCCCTGCTGTTTGGGGCCTGGCACTTGAGAATTACTGTATTCCTTTGATGGTGTCATACTTTCTTGTTTTTCCCTATTTCTAGTATCCCTGCATTGATGTCTGGTCATCTGGTGGAGCAGTTGCTTCTTCTATTTCTCTGGAGTAGCTTTTGAGGAGAGAAACTCCCTCCTATAAATGTATTTGATGTTAACCATTGAGTAACGTGTTTCATTTTTGGTTCCAGGTAGATGTAGTAGTGTAGTTTTCATGTGGTTACTTCAGCCATATTCACCATCAGAGTTGTCTGTGTCTCTGTGGCCTAGGCACTGTGGCACCCAGGGGCTCCTTGCTGAAGTGAGTATCACTGTGTTGGGTTGTTGAGGACATGAGCAACATCTCGAGTTGTGGGGAGAAACACCTGGGTGCCCTGTCACTCTTTATCTGAGGTGGGTGACCCTGAGTGGGTCCTTGCTTCTCCCCACTGGGGGAGGGGTTGGTGGTGGCTAGAGATTTTCTTCTGTACTCCATTGGCTATTCTGAAATTCTGCACTCACTAGCTTTCCATGTGTCTCTCCCTGGGTCAAGGAAGTCATGTGGGCTACACAAGTAGTTCCCATCCCCAGGAGTGCAGGGCTGTGCTCACTCACCTCTTTCCTCTTTCCTCCTGCCTGCTAAAACACAGGAATACCTGGTTCTGGGTGAGGTGGAGCTGGTGGCACCGAGGTTGGGTGGCAGGAGCAGTGGCAGGTGTGGTGGGGAGCAGGTCAAATTTTTTGTACAGGGAGACAGGAGCTGCATGGCAGCAGCAGTGGTGGTGAGAGCCGCCCAGCAGGAGAGGCTTCAGTGGCAGCAGCTGTGGTGACAGAACTGTAAACATTCTTTAAATGATCAAGAGAACACAGTTCACTGTATTTTTAAGTTTTAATTGTGAGATATGTCAGAGTTCAGTACTTGAGAAGGTTTTACTTATTAGGTCAAATATCTGAAGAACTTATAAATGAAAGTCGAATATATTGAATTTATATATAGTTTTAAATTTTTAAAGAAACTAAGAAACTTTGAATATGGACTGTTCTAAGTTGATTGAACATTGACCAAAAGCCCTCTTGAAAATAATTGCTAACATTCACAGCATATGAAAATCAAAAAGCTCAAGAAAAACAAGATTTTAAGTTCAATACTTTAATAATAAATTTAGTATTAATTTAGAAGGCTAAGAAAGCATCAAAATTATTTCTATACACACAAACTGCTTTAACACCACTAAAAATCTCACATTGGCATTCTAAACCATCTTAGACAGATATTCAGCCTGTTTGACAAAATCAGAAAAGCAGATTCCAAAAACTTGTTTGATGAAGTTGTATAACCTTTAAACATTTAATGTTCCGCTGTGGTGGTTGTGCAGCCAGGACAAATTGAAAGCTGGGAGGCAAGACAAAGACCCCAATAGTCCTGCCTGGTAGTAGCCTGTGTTTAGAGAAATTCTGAGAAGTTACCAATGCCAAGCTCGGTGTCAGCAACCAAGTGTGTAACAGAAAAGGGTTGGAAGTTAGAAATCAATTATGAAAATTATAGTCGAGTCATAGATAAAATATCAGTGTTAGAGCGTGCAGTAAGATGGAAACCAGACAGATGCACCAGAACCCTAAAACAGAAAAAAAANAAAAAAAACTCCTTGAGAGCAAAGAAAATGTTCTTGTTTATTGCTTTGTCCACAGGACTTGAGAGCAGAGAATATGTCTTATTGATCTCTTATATTTCTATTGTTTAGCGTGGTTCCAAGCACAAATCAGTGCTTAAATATCTGATGAATGAATGAAGACTAAGATAACAAAGCTTGAAAAGGAATTGGTAGGCAAACTAATGGATAGGGGAAAGTAAACGAAATGTTGCGTGTTCAAAGATTTTAATAGCCAAATGAATCATCATTCTGTGGTCGTCATAGTTTCAACACGTAACTGAAAATAACAGAATGATTGGAAGGGTTTGTGGGAAGAAGCTGCTTCTGATAGGCAGATTTCTAAATCAAAAGTAAGTCATCACTGAGTATTTCTACAGACCTTCAGCATGGAAGATTTCTGAAACAGGTAGGGATTAATATTCCCTTAGACCAGCATTTCTAGTAGTTCACCCTGTACACCATAAGTCCATACCATAAATTAATACCATAAATGAGATGGTCATAGGTGCAACTTAAGAAAGGCATTCATATAGGATTGCTTCTTAAGTAATTCCTAAGGTATTCTACCTGAGCTAACTATCTCTTCAAAACCCTCCAGAAGAGCCTATATCCAAGCTTGCTTTAAAACCAGGTATGAGTAAATGTTCCTCTGCAAAAAATAAGAAAAGGAAAGGTGGGAGATTCTCTTATCAAATAAGTATCAAATCAAATAAGTTTAAGAAATGCTTGGTTACACAAAAATAATTTTTTTTCTTTGCAGAACTTCTCAGAGTCAATAAATGCTTATATTGACTGTGAATTTCAAAGGGAGGTGTGCAATTTTTTAATAAACCTTTTGACCCTTTTTTCCCAGAGTACCCCGAGGAAGTAATGCCTCTTAGAACCTGGTTGGATCCTTGAAGCCAAGCCCAACTCAGGTCTGAAAAACAAATACCAAATAATTCCCATGGGATTAATTGAAATGTGGTTTTGTAGGATGTCTCAGTGTTTTATTGATGTTGTTATTTATTTATTGTTTTAGTTTATTTGATTTCATTGTTGGCAAAATTCCTTTCTTCAAATTTTACTGTAATAGGTTACTATGCAATTTCACAGAGAAATCTTTCAAGTGTAAAGCCAATTTTTGAAGACTTTACCATAATAGACAAAATTTGCATGCTACTTTCATATGTTTCAAAGACCTTTCCTTCATTTGCCTGAGTCTCTTCGGCATCCCTGTGAAATAGTCATGGCCCACGTATCCATTAGCAGCAGAAGAACCAGGGATGTGATTTCCTATGCATGAATAACTTTTCAGCTCCAGTTTCTTAAATCGGAGGCTAGGCTGTGTTACCTATTTTTGAGTTGGGTTTGTCTGTTATTAGCTGTGTGAATGTTTAGTCTCTTCACTTATCAAGTACTCAAGTACTCTATAAAGTAACCGTGATGACACAGCTGAAATGAAGATTTGAAAAAATTACATTTTAAAACATTTTAATAGGCAGAAGCAGTGGGACGATGATGCTTGATGCTAGCTAGCAGCTTTGATTAGAATTATCTCCAAATAAGTAATACCTCATCCAGAATAAACCAAGTAATATTTCTCTCACTTATGTGTACTTTATTTTCTAAATCAATTTTCTCAACCTTCATCAGTCAAAATAATTCCCCTCATGGGTCTACCTATCAAACATTGAGCTAGTGAACTGATTCAGCAAAAATGA
>NW_007733139.1:84752-106268 GCF_000696425.1 Galeopterus variegatus | reverse complement strand
AAAAAATGACGGATGCTGATATAGATTCTTCTGCATCTAAAATTATTTTCTGCAGTTTATAAATATGAAACTGTCAATGTTTACAAAATAGAAATCTAGTTTTATCTCTTATTTTCCAAGTGCTTAGCACAGTGTCTGGCCCAAAATATGGGTTCAGAAAAGATTCATTATTCTTATTAACTCCTCTGCCTGGCAGAAATAAGTAAGTTTCATTCGTTTTGACCCAATCCCAGCATGAAGCTGAGGCACTGGAAAATCTGGCTCCAGGATACATAGAATTCTTTTCTCCAAAATATTCAGAGCATCAGATTAGCTAACAACATATGGGCCAGAGATAAGAGAGCACCCATCAGGGTTTTGGTGTTTTGGTTTTATAGAAAACCTTGAGAAATTTCGTTTTGAAGCTGATATTTTCAAAAAAGTTCTTTGAATTTTTTAGAATGTTTCAATCACTGCTTTTCAAGGGAAATTTTAGTAATTTTTTCCAACTGAATGGAAAGCTGTGCTATGCAAACAACAAAGATTTTTTTTTCTTTTGAAAGTTATTCATGTCCTGCTTCTAGGATTGCCAGGGGAGTTGAATTTTTTTAAAAAATTCAACCAAGCAGACAATCAGAGTTATATTGTGCTAGAGACTACCTAAACTCTGAAGTTCGGAAGTTTTATGTGTCCTTCTAAGCTTGGAGACTATGTTTTTCAAATGGGTTCTTAAGTTATCCAAATAAGTTTGCATGACCTGTAGCCAAGTTTTTTTTTTTTCTTTTTAAGTGTTTGTTTACTTATTTGTACTATTTTTTTTCTTTCTTTATTCTCATGTGGGTAACATAAAAGAGTTTGAATTTGCACGTGTCCCTCAACAATAGGACAAACCCACATTTGGCATAAAGATATACTTACCATTTTTTCAGAAATATTTTTTCACTGCATTTCATCTTGTCCAGTAAAAAAAGTTATCCATAATTGTATGTGTTATTATTCATAATTTAAATACAAGAAAACTGAGTCTCAGTGGTAAACAGCTTAGTAAAACAGCTGCAATTCAAATCTAGAACTTTTAAACTCCAAGGCCTATTTGAGTTCTTCTTTCCAGTGGTTTTTAAATTTAAGTATGCATAAAAGCACCTGAAGTAGTTACTGCAGATGCAGATTCTCAGGCACTACTTGTGGGAATTATGACTCAGTAGCTCTTCCTTAGACTCAGAAATCTGACTTTTTAACTAGCATCCCAGATGATTCTGAAGCATGTCATCTACACTTCAATTGATTAGATCACATTCCAATGAAGACTTGACTACACCTGTTTTCTTTCTGCTGTCTCATACTAACAGTCTCATCGCCACTACCGGGTTCTTCTCACAGTAAAAGCCAAAGAAACTCAGCTTTCTGTTTGGATCCTGGTTTTCTTAGCCTTTTAAATGGGAATAATTGTTTCTTCTTTACCTCAAAGGACTGATGAAAAGATCAAATGACATAATAGATGGTGCAATGTTTATATCAGTAGAAAGTAGTATTTTAAAAAAGAGTAAAGTATGTATTTTGATGTCAAAAAGACATAAAACACAAATCGTTCTTAGATGTTTTGATGTAAGGTTATAATAATATGGTAAAGAGTAGTTGCTAAGTCTACAGCCATAAGTACCTCAACATCATCTATAATCATTATGCAGTGTAGAATATCCTATATGAATGTTCACATGCATGTATATGGATCAACTCACACACACACACACACAAACACACACACACACACGTATGCATGTGCATGGTTGCAACTGCTAAATTATTGGTAGATTTTCCACTGTCTTCACTCCAGACATCACCAAAAGATAAAAGATAACATTTTTTAAGACAATGCAGATGGGTACCTATGATTATCACCGACACATCCACGATCTCATAGTGGTTCCTTTCTTAGGTGTATGAACTACCCTCCCCAGTGTGAGAAAGACTCTGAAACAATTGGCATGATAAAAAAGACTGACACCAATAGTCACAGCTTGATTTCATGGCACACCACATGGAATTTTTCTAAAAATGAAGAAACTTTAGCATTTCCTTGTTATTTAGGGCTACAATGCCATAAGCCTTCCACCTATCCTGTGTCGACTTTGAAAAGAGCAGACTGGCTGAAAAACAAGAGGTAATTTGCATGTGAAGAATAAACAATCTGCAGTATGCCATCTCAAAAAAAAAACAGAGTTGATGTCTTTGTTTAGAAAAAGGGGAGAAACAAAGTTTAAGAGAGGAGATAGCAGGCTGGTAATGTAGTATCTTTATCTTCCTGCTCTTCTAACACATACTTTGAATAAATCTGACTTGATCTCAATACATCGTCAATACCCTTCTCTCAGGCATCACTGTTTCAGTTCCCCCATCTTAATATCTCAATGTATACAGCATCAGTTTTGACTAAATTACGATCTCCCCATCTCCCTCTGCACTCAGTCATTAAATCACTTTACATTCTATGGTATCAAAAATATATTTCTCTACCTGGTATTTACTGCCTTCCATAAACCTTTTCCTCTGTAAAATTTCCAATTACTCCTCTATTTATTCTTTAAATAACCCCCCCATCACATATGTACACACATACACATTCACACGTTGTAGCATTCTAGTAAGGTCAGTATGTCTATCATCTCCCAATTTAGGTATATTTATCCCTGCCTCCATGTTTTTACTAACATTCATATCAGTCAAAAAGTATTTAGAGAGGCTCTGTGTGATCAAGAGATTGTGCAAATCTCAGTAGGGAAAGATTCCAAAATGTTAAGATTTAAGGAGCTGTACTCTAACAGGGGTGACAAGATATTTATTCACACATAAAGATACATACATGTGCATACCTGCACACACACACAAACACATGTACATGTAAATATGTATAGTATGTATATCACAGAAAAGACTACTTATGCAGTCACCAAAATTGATTTCCTATTTCTACTGGACACACACTTATATTCATCCCCCAGTCTTCCTTCAGAAAAATAAACAAATGGGACTATATCAAACTAAAAAAGCTTCTGCAATGCAAAGGAAACAATCAACAGAGTAAAGAACAACCTACAGAGAGGGAGAAAAGTTTTGCTAGCTATGAATCTGACAAGGGATTAATATCTATAATATACAAGGAACTGAAGCAATTATACAGTAAAAAAAACAAATAACCCAATTAAAAAATGAGCAAAGGAGCTGAATAGACATTTTTCAAAAGAAGACATACAAATGACCACCAGCTACATGAAAAAATGCTCAACATCACTAGTCATCAGGGAAATGCAAATTAAAACTACATTGAGATAACACCTCACCCTGGTTAGAGTGGCTATAATAAAAAAGACAGTGAATAACAAATGCTGGTGAGGGTGTGGAGAGAAGGGAATGCTCCTGCATTGTTGGTGGGACTGTAAATTAGTACAACTACTATGGAAAACAGTATGGAGGTTTCTCAAACAACTACAGACAGATCTTCCATTCAATCCAGCAATCCCTCTTCTGGTTATATATCCAGAAGACTGGAAATTATCATATTGAAGGGATACCTGCATTCCCATGTTCATCGCAGCTCTGTTTACAATAGCCAAGACATGGAACTAACCTAAATGTCCATCGATGGATGATTAGATAAGGAAACTGTGGTATATATACACCATAGAATACTACTCTGCCATAAAAAAGAATGAAATACTCCCATTTGGGAAAAACATGGATGAGCCTGCAGAAACTTATGTTGAGTGAAATAAGCAAAGCACAGAGGGATAAATACTGCATGTACTCATTCATAAGTGGGAGCTAAGAGAGAAAGAAGGAAGGAAACAAAGAACACTGTGGTGCATTGGACTTGCAGAGGGAGAAAACATACCTTGGGCTACAAAGTGGAGTCAGGGGGAAAAGGGACGGGGGTGGGAGGATGGGGATAACTGTGGGGGGGGTACGGGGTACAAACACAATTTGTGATAATGAGTATGCTGCCAGTATGAATCTGGCCTTCATATCTTGGGCACTAGGGGTGACAATCAGCTTTGTATCTCATGAATATTCATAATCAATTAAAAAATGCTCAATAACCACATGCAGGCTAGCAACTATCATGTTAGACAGCTCTAGGGAATAGTGGAGCCCTGACACTGAAGTTGCCTGAGTCTCTGAACCACTTTGTGGAAGGCCACCCCAAAAGTACTCTCCTTGAACTCTTATATGAAAAAGACTTAAACTGCTATTTTATAAATTTAGTGAGATTTTAAAGTTGCTTACTACAACAGATAGTTTATCCTACCTAATATATTTTTATTATATAAATACATATACATGATGGTTTTGAGATACCTCTACCTTCAAATTGATGGTACAGACACAGAACACTACAGGAGTAGTAGAGGAGACATGATCTCTGTAGGCTGGAGTAGCCCTGGGTAACTTCACAAAGGAAAATAAAATTTGAAATAAGAAAAACTAGCATAAAGAGGAAGAAAGAAGATACTGCAGGAATGAGCCAAGGAAAAGAAAAGTCATGTACATATAGAATTTTAATTCACAACAAATTAATTTAATAATATAAAATGTTTATGTAGGAGAATTAATAAGATTATGGTAGAAGACATAAATTGAGACCATACTGAGGCCATCTTCACTGGCAGACTGAGTGGATTTGAATTTTAATCCTTCTAAAATACATCTCATAATATCACTTTGCTACTCAATAAATAAATACTGTGCAGAGTGATCTAGTAGAACTATTTTAAATGGATTAAAGCTAGAGTGACTTAAAATAGCAAAGTCAATTGGAAACCATTATAGTGGTTTTGGCAAAAGAAAATGAGGTCTGAAGTAAGAAGTTTGAGGGAGGAAAATGGGAGAAGGAAGAAAGGAAGGCGTTTAGGGTGTGCCGATTATTAAGCAAGTTCTTTCACATTTAATTCTTCTTCAAAATGTTATGGGGTAATACCATTTTGCTAACACAAAGGTAAGCTTATAGATGTGAATTAACACAGCCAGGTTTTCACACATAGTAGGGGCTAAACCTGGGATTTAAACCTAATTTGATTAATCTATCCATTCTCAGAAGGTAAGCCATTATGTACTAATAATTTGGCATTAAAGTGTATCCATGTTTGGCAGCTCAGAAGAGTAGAAGAGTGGTCAGAAAGCATGATAAGAAAGTACAGTCAGGGTCGGCCCGGTGGCACACTGGAGAGTGCGCTGCTTGGGAGCGCAGCGGCGCTCCTGCCGAGGGTTCGGATCCCATGTGGAGACCGGTTCCTACTCACTGGCTGAGCGCAGTGCAAGCGCAACACCGAGGGTTCCCTGCCGAGGGTTCGGATCCCATGTGGAGACCGGTTCCTGCTCACTGGCTGAGCGCAGTGCAAGCCCAACACCGAGGGTTCCGATCCCGTTGCCGGTCCCCGGTACAGGCGCGACACTGAGGGTTGCGATCCCGTTACCGGTCAGTAAAAAAAGACAAAAAGGAAAAAAAAAAAAAAAAAAGAAAGTACAGTCAGACAGAAGCATAGAGAAACAGGAGAGCAGAGTATTACTGGAACCAAGGAGAGAATGAAAGTGAAGAAACAGGACTTTAACTCATGGAGGCAAGAAGATCAAAACAGTTTTCTTTGAACAGAGAGCAAATGTGTGCCTATTTGTAGACCAAGGAAAATCAAGCACAGGTCACAACTGATGATACTGAGGAGAAGAGGAATAATCAAGGAAAACCTCTAATGCCTTGTTTAGTTTGTATTACTTTTTTCCTCCAGGTCAGAACCTCATAGTTTATTCCACAGACTCAATATCCATCCATAGAACAGTGGAAAGAGCAGAGAGTGGATATATCACAACACGTACGCAAGGTCAGAATTACTGGTACATGGCTGGGTGAGTTGGTCAAGTTTCCTGTGATATTATTACGGGGTTATCACAAATATTTCAACCCTCCTTCAGGGCACAATGTACGATTTTAC
This sequence comes from Galeopterus variegatus, assembly GCF_000696425.1. Lineage (NCBI taxonomy): Eukaryota > Metazoa > Chordata > Mammalia > Dermoptera > Cynocephalidae > Galeopterus > Galeopterus variegatus. The sequence continues at coordinate 100,308 of NW_007733139.1, read as the reverse complement.
TTCCCCACTCCCTTTGAAGTTAGGCATGGTCAGGTGACCTGCTTTAGCCCATGAAATGTGAGCAAACATGACAGAGACGCTGTAAGAGCCTATGTGTGATTCAGCACATTTCCTTCCCCTGCCACAGAAATTCTAGAAACATGTGTTTAAAAAAAGCTTTGACTAGCTTTGGTTCTTGAGTAGCAATTTTGAAAAGATCCTCCTTACTAATCTAGATTGAGCAATAGCATGAACAATAAACAAGTCTTTGCTATGTTAAGTCACGGAGATCTGGTTGTGTTTATTATTACAGCATAACCAATCCTATTCTGATTAATATAATAAACATTCTGCTGTTAGTTTTTTTACATATAAGATGAAATGGTTGAATAAGTTAAGTTTTTGTTTTACATTTTTAAAGATAAGTGACTCTTAAAATGAAATATTACTCAATGTATGTAATTATAATAGTAGAGGCACATTGATTAAGGCAGGGGAGGATGCCCAAAGCATCAGAACTTCAAAGTTTCCAATAGGCATAGTTTCAAAACCACTTGAGTAAATAATCTCTAAACTATCTTCAATTCTGACAAGTTAATTGTAAATGAAAAGCATGTTAGGCACTGTTAGAGATTCAAATATGAGTTATATGCAATATGAACTGCCAAAAAACTTAAAATCTAATAAAAAGCAAGAAGCAAGTGTACAAATATCTATAATTCAAGGCAGAATGTTTCATTAAGTAGAAATTTCCAAACATATTTTGACCACAGAATAATATTACAATTATATCGATTTGATAAGCACACATACAAACGAATGCATACTTGAATTTTAGTGACAGCCAATATAGTCTTACAGAAAAATTTATTGCTACAAAAGAAGACCAAAATGTGATTTGTATATATTTATAGGTTTACATCAAATGAACATATTAGAGAAATCAAAAACTTAAACTTTTATTCATAAATGCATAGATCAAAATTACCAAACAAGATGCAAAACTCAGACCAGTAATTATTAAATAGGCAACATGTGTCGAGGCACTGATTGATTGGGATTGTTGACTGTGCATGCATGTGATGCATAGATAAAATGTCAGTAATCACTGACAAGTTTTCACATGTCAGGTAATCACTGTGGAAACTTACAGTAATTACTGGGTGTGGTACAAAAATTCTTAAGGGAAAATTACTTCATAAAATTACAAAGTGTTTAATAAATGTATTTCTTGTTTTCTTATCTCTTTTAAATATATATATTTTAGGAGAAAAAATATATATATTTTAGCAGTCATTTGTTTCTTGTGCTTGGCAAACACTGCCATAATATATATGGGGTATATGAGGATTTAAAAGAGGGAAAGATAAGAGGTAAAACAGGGAGGCAAAGTCTGATTATTGCTTCATGAAGAAGATGTCATTTGAGCTAGGCATTAGAAGATAGGATTATTAAATGACAAGCATTTAATAGCATTATCCAAAGTGCTGAGACTGGCAAGGGCAATATTATTTGATTAGAGCTTAGGATACATGAAATAGACTGATGAGATTTAAATGCTATAATGATACCTTTGCTTTGGAGCATAGAAGGCTGTGTATGCCAAGGTAAAGAGTCTGGACTTATTCTGTAAGCAACAGAGAGATATAAATTGTTGGTTTTGACCCATCCAAGCTCTTCTTAGCCTTGAGCACCAAAGATCTTCAGCAGAAAGTACTTCCTTAAGTCTGCCCCAACCAGAAAGCCAGCAAGCAGCATGCCAGACCCAAGTAAGGCTTGGATTTTATATCTTCATGCCTTAAAAGAAATGCCTACCTACCCACCACAAATTTGTGCTTTCCCTGCCAGGGTATGGAATTGTCACTGAGAGGTGGTTTTCCAGGTAGAGACTGTACTTCCCAGACACCCTTACATCAGATGTGGCCACAGGACAGATTTTCATCAATGGAATGTGAGCAAAAATGAGATATGTTACTTCAGCCAAAGTGGATAAGATGCAGGTAAGCTCTCTCTGCTGTCTACTGGTGAAAAGCAAAGGGCTCATAGACTCTAAGGGAAAGCAGAACAAAATATAAGGATCTTGGAATCCCAAAGAATCATTAAAGGAAAGGCACATCTCTATCAACAGGAACACCCACATCGCACTGCCAAATGAGAGGGAAACACACTTCTACTATGCTGAGCCACTGAAATGTGGGGGTTTATTTATCATAGAAATTAGTGTTGCCCTAATTAATATGGAAACAAGAGGCTGCCATACAAAATCCTAAAGATATTTTTTAGCGGATTAGTATTGGGGTGTTTGTTTGTTGGCAGATTCTCAGGCCGCGTTATAGAGTGGTGAAGTTATTTTACAAAACAGTAATCTGTGATTGCATGGGAAATAGACCAAGTGTCAACACAGCCTGTAGATCTATATTAGTTATCTATTGCTGTGTAACACATTAGCCTGAAATTAAGGAGCTTAAAACAACACATAATAATCTCACAGTTTCTGTGGGTCAGAAATCTGAACGTGGTTTACCTAGGTCCTCTAGATTAGTCTCTCTCACAAAACTGCAATTAAGGTGTAAGCAAGGGCTGCAGTCATCTCTAGGTTCAATTGGGGCAGAATCAGCTTCCAAGTTTATTCAGTGGCTGTTGACAGGATTCAGTTCTTTCAGAGCTGTTGGACTGAGGGCCTCATTTCCTCACTGGCTGCTGACCAGGGACCCCCTTCAGTTCCTCCCCAGGGGACTCTCTCCTTCAGCAAAAATTAAGAGAAAAAAAATGTCAGAAAGATGGAAATCAAAATCTTTTATACCCTATTCTTAGAAATATCACTCCATTGCTTTTTCCATATTCTATGTGTGAGTCATCCTATACAACCCACATTTAAGTGGACAAGATTACACCAGGATCTTTGGGAGCCTATCACAAGGTCTAAGAGAAGAGCCTGAAAAAGTGTTAGTCTCACATTGCTGTTAGCTGCTTCTAGCACCATGTTACATGAAAGAGAAGAACTCAAGTTTGTGCAAGACCATACATGAAAAAAACAATAAAGATCAGAATAATGGGGGATTTTTTTTTCCTTGAGAGATAAAATTGAAACTGGTTTTAAGGAGTCTCAGTTAAATAAAGGAACTCAGATCTGTGTCAGGAATGTTACCTTCCCACCCAACCTGTGGTTTCAGATGGCCTGTGACTAGCTGCCATTAAGTAGAGAGAGCAATCTGGTGGGTAAGAAAAGGTGGTGATGAAGCAAACAAATAAGGCAGATCAAGAGTTCTATCTAGAAAAGAATGTTGGATGTAGTTTCTACTGCTTGTAACTAACTAGAAGCAAAACTACGATCTTGTAATCTAGAAGCAAACTAGAAGTCTTGTAAATTAGAAGTCTACTACAATTTTGAGGAATGAAATAGCCAAGGAAAACCTGAATTCAGGACTGGCTGAATGAAGGAAAGAAGCTTAGAAATAAAACAGCTCTCAGTACCTCAAACATGAACTAGAAGAAAGCTGGCGATAAATGTTGTGCAACCCACAAGGAGGGCACGTTCCCCAATATCCATGTCAGAAATAACCATGCGGGATATTGGATACAGAAGGATCTTCCAAAGTGTGAAACCAGGGACCAAGGAGAAGAGTGAAGAAGAGAATTCATCCTAGGGAGAAGAATCAGATTCTAATTAAGAAACTCTCACTGTTGTGACATGGCATCCTGACAATGCCTGCCTGGCAGGATTTCGTCACTGCTGTGGGCCACTGATTGCTGTGTGTCTCCCATTATTCCATTTTCCAGACAGGAACGTTTATGACAAATTTTTGCACCCCTACTGCACCATTGCTTTTCTTGTAATTCATGGGTCCCTGGTCTACAAAGCCCCATAAATCTGGACATGATGGACCTGAGGATTGTGTTTCACCTGGAGTTCCTGGACTTTCAACTGGAGGCAGTGACTGTATGTGACACTAGTTTGTCTCCCTTTGTAATTCATGGGTCCCTGGTCTACAAAGCCCCATAAATCTGGACATGATGGACCTGAGGACTGTGTTTCACCTGGAGTTCCTGGACTTTCAACTGGAGGCAGTGACTGTATGTGACACTAGTTTGTCTCCCATAGAGAGGGAAGATATTGTTCAATATGTAGGAGGCAGGATACACATGGTGAAAAAAGGGGCATGCTCCATAATCATTTCAAGAATTCGAATGGGGCGATGACATCCACTGAGCAATTATGAGTTGTACAACTTTATTTAAATTATTTTTAAAATATTGCAGATATAAAAAAAGACAGAATGCCAAAGTGTTAAGTTGCCATGTAAAATATGACAAGCCAGCCTCATGCTCATGTTAGATGATCAATTTAAAGGCTAAGCAAGCAGTAGATATTTTGGGAGGGGAAAATTTTTTAAAACATTGGTTGAATAATCAAATATATTTCATTAAAATATTATTATTTTAAAATCCATTCTAAAAGGAATTTTTGCTCTAGAAAAAAATTTCAAAGCACTCTTGGTTAGTGCCAACCAGTCCTATAATCATAAAACAGATTATTAAATTATTTCAACTGTAAATAGTGTTCTTGTTATTAAACAGTATTCTTTTGGGTAGTTCACAGATTAATTTGGGAAAAATTTCCCACAATTTCTCTAGCTGCCAATTAGATGGGAGATTCTCTTATGTAAATTACTCCTGCCCTGCTTTACAGAAGAGCACATTATGTTGTTTATTTTTAAGTCTAAATTCATTTCTTCACTAGGTAGAAATAGCCTGTAGACTATTAAAATAAGCCATACATCAGAAAATTTTTACTGACAATGTGGGTACCCAGGCTGATGGAGACTCAACATCTGGACCATTGCTTGTAACATAGCAGCAGGAAATCATCACCCACTTGTTAATGTTTCCATATATAAGATATGTGTATTCATATTTCATCAACCAAAGGAAGGCATATGGCCATACCTCACTTCAAAAAGGTGTAAAAATGCAATTCTATGTTGTATCTGGAAAAAAGAAACAGAAATAAAAGCAAGCAACCCTAATTTCTTGTAACATAGAAAACAGGAGACTATAATATTTGGGTTTTTAAAAAATATTTTTTAACAGCTTTGTTGAGTCATAATTGACATACAATAAACTGCACCTCTATACAGTGTTCAATTTACATATGTATATACCTGGAAACCATCATAAACAAGAAATATTTCCATTACTCCCTGAAGTTTCCTTAATACCTCTTTGTATTCTTTAATTTCTCTCAGCAAAGTTCTATGTTTTTCATTGTACAAGTCATTCACATATTTGTAAGTCACATTCTTAAGTATTTAATATTTTTGATAATATAGTAAGTCATATTTTTTAATTTTGAATTCTGTTTACTATTAGCATACAGAAAAAAATATTTTCTTATCTTGATCACTTACACTACAGCATTGCTAAATTCACTTATCTGTTCTAGCAGCTCTTTCATAGGTTCCATTGGATCCTCTACATAGAAAATCATATTATCTATGAATAAAGACAATTCTACTTCTCCCTTTCCAATCTGAATGACTTTTACTTCTTTTTCTTAACTTATTGCACCACTAGTGCCTCTAGTACAATGTTGAATAAAAGAGGTGAGGGCTAACATACATGTCTAGTTCCTGATCTTAGAAGAAAAGCATTCAGTCTTTCATGATTAAATATGATGTCAGCTATACATTTTACATAGATGGCTTTATTAGGCTGAGAAAGTTCTCTTCTATTAATAGTATACCAAGAGTTTTAGTGAATGTTACGATTTATTAAATATTGCTTTATATTTGTCAAGATCGTTAAATGGGTTTTCTCTTTTGTTGATTAATAAGTTGCATTGCATTGACTGATTTTTTTCCGTGTTAACCTAACCTTGCATTAATGGGATTATACCCCCTTACTCATGATGTATTACCCTTTTATGTACTGTTTCATTCAATTTACTAAAATGTTGTTTAGAATTTTTGCATCTTTGATCATGCAGAATATTGAGCTGTAGTTTTCTTTACTTCTAATTTCTTTGTCTAGTCTTAGAGCAATTCTAGCTTCATGAAATGAGTCAGGAAGTGTGTCCTTTCTTTTCAATTTTGAAGAAGGAAGTGTGTACAGAATTGGTGTTAAATGTTTAGCACGATTCACTAATAAAGCCATCCGTGGGCCTGGAGTTTTCTTTGTGGGAAGGTTGTTTACTGCAAAATTGTATCTCTTTGGGCCGGCCCGGTGGCGCACTGGATAGTGCGCCGCTTGGGAAGCGCGGCGGCGCTCCCATCCGAGGGTTCGGATCCCACATACAGACCGGCTCCCGCTCACTGGCTGAGCGAGGCGCGGGAGCAACACCGAGGCTTGTGATCCCGTTGCCGGTCCCCGGTCCGGTACGGGGGCAACACTGAGGGTTGCGATCCGTTGCCGGACACGGAAAAAAGACAAAAAAAAAAAAAAAAAAAATTGTATCTCTTTGATAGATATTGAAGTATTCATGTTATTTATTTCTTGTTTAGTAAGCTTTGATGTTATGTGTATTCCAAATAACTTATGGATTTTATCAAAAATGTCAAGTTCATTGGCATAGATTTGTTGATAATACCCCACATTGTTTTTTGGATACCTGTACAGCCTTAGTGATATTGCCTTTCAGATTTATGAGATTAGTAACTTGTGCCTTTTATATTTTTTTAATCAGACTGGCTAGGTGTTTTTCAATGTTATTGACCTCAAAAAAAAAAAACAGTCTTAATTTTAATGATTTTTCTCTATTTTGTTTCCATATTGTATTTCACTGATTTCCACTCTGGCCTTTATTATTTTCTTTCTGCTACTTTCTTTACATTTTATTTTTTCCTCTTTCTTTAATTCCTTAAGGTGGAAACTGAGGTCATCAATTTAAGATGACTATTATTGCCTCTTTTGCACAGCACCTTCCAATAAGATCAAAAGAGTATTATCATCAAATTTCTTCCACAGCATGGAAGAAAATCCTGGCAACAATAGTGGTGTATTTCTTTAAAAAATACTAAATCACTGGTCATTATACAACATATGCATGTATTAGAACATCAGATTGTACCCCATAGACATGTACAATTACAATATGGCAATTAAAATATATAAATTACAAAAAATAAACAAAATAGAATGCTACATCACCAAAATTCTTGATGACACAGAAAACAGTTTTGTTTTGAAAAATATACACATTGATAACTGTCCATTTAAAAATAATCCGGGGGCCGGCCCCCTGGCTCACTCGGGAGAGTGTGGCTCTGGTGGCACTGAGGCTGCGGGTTTGGATCTTATACAGGGATGGCTGGTGTGCTCACTGGTTGAGCGTGGTGCAGACAGCACCGTGCCGAGGGTTGTGATCCCCTTACCGGTCAATAATAATAATAATAGTGTCAAAACATTTTAAGAATGTCTTGAATAATTCATTTTATTTATTTTCTTTATATGCTTGCTTTAGTGTGAGAAATTATAAAATTCGTGTCTGAATAGATATCAAAAACTTTGCAAAACTTATTAAACAAATGTTTAAGTAATAAGAAAGCATTGTGTTATACATAATCAGCATCATTTTTTTCTTTCTAAAGTAAAGGGGAACCTTATTTTCAAAGGCATTTTAGATGCAATGAAATGTGATATGTCACTGGACAAGACTTATTTTTTAGGTGTTTTTTCAAAATTTTCATAGAATCAGTGGTACCTGTGAACATTATAGCCGCAAATACCTTGTGAAAGAGGACATGTTTTCTCAAGATAAAGAATTAAAATTGGATTGTATGTACACTTAGGCTACAAATATAGCAAAGAAAATGACTAGTTAGGATCCCCAAATTTGGCCTCATTAGTATTACATCAATAAGTGATAAAAAAATTATTGATTTCCACATACAAAGCTGCTCTATCAAGTTTATTGTTTTCATTTCGGTCTTTCTTGGTGACCTTTAAAGCAGGGAAAATTATGTAAAAAAGTGTAAGTAATTGGTAAATTGACCTTTTTGCCTTACCAGCAAGCCCCTTAAACATAAAACTTCCCAAAACGAGACAGAAAAATAGAAAAAAGAAATGAATGGAGGCAGAAAAAAAACCCTGCTAAATGAGATTTCCTAAAAAAATACCAAACATAGAGTGAAATTAAGATAGGTCTTTCCTTTTACCCCATAGTCATCTTGTCATTACTGAGTTGGCCTCCCGATGACATACCTCAATATTTCCTGAGACATCAACTCTGGCATGTGATCAGTAGCACGTCAAGGGAAGTGAGAGTGATGTGCCTGGGTGTCAGCAATAGAAGATTAGGTTGTTTATAGAAATTCTTAAGCAATGATAAAACCAACTAAAAGTGGGCTGCTTTTCTTTATCACCATGCACCAGCAGTTCTGAACAATGTCTAATAAATTTCTCCTCCTAGCCAGGATAGGCTCCTTCCACACATCACTTCCCCTTGGTTCCCAACTGGATCATCAGATGTAAAAAATGAAGTTGGCATGAGGAAGTATGAAGTAATATAGAATGCTTGAAGAGAAGCTTGTCAATTATTTCAGGTGCCCTACAGGGACATTAACTGAGTCCCAGTACATAGAACTTCAAATATTCACAGACCTATGGCTTCATAAAGAAGCTTTTTAAAAAGGTTTCCTCACCCGCATCCAATATAAAAATGAGAAAATTATAATGTCAAGCATTTGTGTAGTTAATAAACCAAATTAAAATTGGCAATAACACACTTCTTTCTTGTTTTTTTTTTTTTTTTTTTTTTTTCTGTCACAAACCACACCCTGAGGCAGAAGCAGATCTTGCAGACTGGCATCCTTTGCAGCCTAGAAGATTGCTTGACACCTGGATAATGAGGCTAAAACATTAAATGTAGGGTTTTTGAAATTACACAAATTGAAGAGTAACAAAGTCATTGGTCAGGAACTAAGATAAGTGGAAAAGGTGTAATTGTTATACATTTGTTTTGTGTTCTGGTCACAGGGGTTATGTATACAGTAGGTAATCAGTGTTGACAAACTATATTTTATAGACTTTGTGGGCTAATTGCATAGGGATATGTGTAGGCTTTATTGTTTTTTCATATATTTTTTAATCCACCCCTCTGGAACCATGTGGGTAGACAGGTGTTAGGGTTAAAAATTCATATGGTATGTGATAGGATTTTGGTGAGGAAATGGAGCAGAAGGGATGGACATTTTAACAGCTTGTGAGGTTTTAGAAGTGAAAAGGGAAGGGGGAGAAGTATTTTGCCTATTGAAAAAAAATCATTGAAATATACAATTGTGCACACAAGGAATCAAAAAGGTCTAGCTCTAAAGTTACGGAAGAAACATGATGTCAAAAATATTTTGTAGGACTAAGAGACTATGCAAAATGGGGATTTTTCTCCCGATAATTCTTTTAACTAATTAGCACATGGACAGATTAATTCTGTTATTAGTCAGTAAATCAATGTAGAACAGAGAGAGAAAGAAGGAACCAGGCTCCTGTTGTAATTCTATTTGTTAAGAGCCTGTCTGCTTCTATTCAACAAGCATTTATTGTGCTCATAATAAATACAAAAAAAATCTTACTAGCAACTATGGATGATACAAAATGTTTTTTAAAAATAAGTTTATCCTCATTTATTTTATAAGTGGGAAACAATATAATGATAAAAATAGTTACAATTTTGCAATCTCACAGACATTTTGATAGGTGTTTTACATGAGTTCTTTGCAATGCTAACAACAATGACACATCAAGGCAGATTATTTTAATTCCCATTATGTAAGAAATTGGGGCTTAGAGAATCTCGAAGATCACAGAACTGTTACATAATGGAATTCAGATTTGAACCCAAATCTTTTTGTACTTTATAATATGAATAACTGCAAAAGCACATGTGGAAAGCAGTAACATAGTGATACAAAATAAATTAGAAGTTCAAAGGAAAGAGAAAAGTGCACATTCAATCCTCCTCTCCTCACCCTTGCATTTCTTTCAATATCATTAATATGAATTTTTGTTTTGCCATTTATTCAACAATTCATTTAACAAATATTGACTACCTATTATACTATTCTATTCTATCATAATATTATATACCTTTCTATATACTGTATAGTATATACACATTATACTGTATATACTATACTATATAATATATTATGTACTAGTATACTACCTAATGGCAGTATTCTAGGGTTGACAGAAATGAATAAAGCAAAGTTTCTGTACTCATGGGGCTTACATTCTAATGTGAGAGTCGAACCAGTGATAAACAAGTAAACAATACAATGTCAGGTAGTGAAATGTGCTACAAATGAAAATAAAGCAAAGTTGGGAGAGAAAAATGGTGCTATTTTATATCATTCAAAACAATGGTTTAGGGAAGACATCCCTGGGGAAATGACTTTGGAGATGCTGTTGTATAGTTAATCTTGCAAATACCTTGAAATGACACTCTTAGTGGAGGTAAGCACTAGTTTAAAGGCCCAGAGACCAAACACACTTGGAGAATTCAGGGAGCAGCAAGGGGCCAGTTTGAGGGGGTGAGGGTGGCAGCCACTGCAGAATGAGGGGCGGACAGAGCAGCAGAACCTGAGGTCAGAGATAAAGTCAGGTTATGTATGAACCAAATAATGGAGATTCTTGTGGGTCATGAGATTATTTAATTTTATTGAGGGTGATAGAAAGCTATTGGAGAGTTCTGAGCATGGAAATATCATACTATGTACAATTTTTTAAAATAGCCCTGGTTGCTACATGGAGAATAGACTCTAGAGGAGGTAAGACTAAGGGGCAAGGAGACCATTTAGGAGGCTGTTTTAATACAGTAGGGAAAGGATGACCTTTTGGATACATTGCTCTGGGTCATGGGTATCAATATGGGAAAAAAGTGAACCTTGACCCTTAATTCACATCATACACAAAACTTAGTTTGAGAAGGCTCGGAAACCTAAATGAAAAAGCTAAAATATAGACCTCTAGAAGAAAACATAAGAGAATGCATTCATAACCTTGAGATAGTCAAATATTTCTTCACAAAAACTCCACAATAGCACTAACCATAAAAGACTGATAAATTGGACTTTAATATAATTAAGACTAGATGTTCATCAAAAAAAAAATAAGTAGGTAGAAAAGCAAGCCCTAGACTGGGAGAAAGTATATGAGATAGATACATAGATAGATAGATACTATAACTATATAACTAACTGTATCTATATGTATGTGTGTGTATAGGTATTTGAAAACTTCATGAAAGGATTTGTATTATCTCTTAATTTTATTTTTCCATAAACTTAAAGTATCCTGTGTGTACACACACACACACACACACACACAGTCATGCATCACTTAACACCAGAAATACATTCTGAGAAATGCATAGCTAGGCAATTTAGTCTTTGTGCACTTACACAAACCTAGATGGTATACACTACTACACACCTAGGCTATCTGGTATAGCCATTATAATCTATGTGAACCCTGTTGTATATGCAGTTTGTCATTGACCAAAACTTCATTATGCAGCACATGACTGTATACATATTCATAAAATATAGAAAGCACCTACATAGTAGTAAGGCAAAAATATTAATAATGTAATTTTGAAAGTGGCATCCTATCATCTTTGCTATATTCTACTGGTTGAAAGGAAGCCACAGTTCCCATGGACATTCATTGGTATTACCTAAAGGCCTAACTACCAGAAGGCAAGGATCACTGGGGAACATCTTAGGGTCTGTCCAACACATATTTTACTCCCTGGTTACACAGAAGGAAGCATATTATACTCACTGTTCTCACCTTGCTTTTTTTCCTTAAAAAAAAAAAATACATATATATAATAGTTGCACTCACTTCATAACAGGATATAGAAATATTTCCCATTTCTTTTTACAGCTTCAAAGTACTCTTTTGTATAGATGTACCATATTTATTTTCGATCAGTCCCCTATTAATGAACATGTGGATTGTTTCCAGTCTTTTGCTATTACAAACTGCTGCAATGAATACCCTCAAACGTGAATAATTTCCTTCCATTTGTTTATTTGGTCAATGTGTCTGCGGGATAAACATTTTAAGTAATTTTTTCATCATAGGGTTGATGCACATGTAATTTTGTATTCCGTGCAGTAATACATAAAAGTGTCAGTTTCCCCCACATCCTTGCCAACAAAATGTGTTCTCAAACTTTTCGATATAGTATATAATTGTAATTTCAATTTACATTTCTATTATGAGCAACATTAAGTTTCTTTTCATATATTTAAGTCCATTTTGCTTTTTATAAGTTTTCTGTTTGTATCTTTAGTCCATGTTCTCTGCTGTTATTAGTCTTCTCAATTTTTATAAGATATTTTTATATTGAAGTAATTGCTCTTTCTCTAAGATATAAGAAGCACATATCTATACTGTGTGTTTTTCTGTTTGTTTTGTTTTTTCTTTCAAAGCATTATGTCAAAGAGTATATATAAATTTTTAAGTGAGATTCAGAATAAAGTCTTCTTCAATGTATTTTTTTTTACATATATAGGCTATTTTTCATAAATAATAGATTTTATAATACCTACATATAAAGATCAGACATTTCTTTTTTTTTTTTTTTTTTTTTTTTTTTGCTATGCAAAATGTTTTTTGTAAGTATTTACAACTATCAATCAGTCTCTTTCTTAATACTCCTAAATTTCAATTCACAGCTAAGAAAATTTTCTCCAATCCACTTAATTAAGAAATTCACCTAAACTTTCTTCCATAGCTTGTATTGTTTAATTTTTACCTTTACATCTATGAGACATTTGGAATTAACCTTTTTTTCTAGTATTAGAAATTGACCTGAATTTATCTTTTTCCATATGCTCATCCAGTTGTCTCAGCATGACTTATCTGAGATGCCACAAGTTATCATTTAAATTTCTCAATGAGCCTGTGCCAGCTTTTTTTATCTTGTTCCAGTGGTTTCATCAAGCCCCAATACTACAGTGTTTTAATTATTGAATTTTTTTAATGTTTAATGTCTGTTAACTTTACTACTCCTCCCCAAAATGCCTTTTCTCTTGTGATGGTATGGGTTACATTTGCCTATTTATTCTCCCAAATAAAGTTTCAAATCTATTTGTCTACAAAAACAAAAAGGAACAATAACAAAACTGATGTCATTTGGGGCAGGGGGCACTTCATATTTATAAATTAAGGAGAATAGATGTTCTTAAAATGTTGAGTCTTCTTATCCAGAAGAAAAGGGTATATTTCCACTCCTTCAAGTTTATTTTTTAGGTTTTTTAGGAGTATTTTATAGTTTTCCATAATAAGTTTACCTATTTCTTGTTAAGTTCATGCATAAATATTTTCTCTTTGAAATGGAGTCTGCTTATCTAATATTCTTCTAATTGATTATTGTTTGTATATAGAAGGCAACTAATTTCTGAATGATATTTTTAAATTCTACTCTCTAAATTTTCTTACTGTTTGTAGTAGTGTTTCTATTCATTCTTTTTTCTCTTCCAGATAAATAATCATATCTATTTATGTATCTGCAAAAGAAGAGAAAAAAAGAAGAGGGATGGTTTTATTTCTTTCACATTCTTATGTTTTTATTTCCTCTCTCTTATCTAATTTTATTGACTAATATTATACTAAGTAGTAGATAGTAAGTATCTTTATCTTTTTTCTAACTTTAGCAAAAAAGAAAAACCTCTAGTGTTTTCCCATTTACAAAGGCCCATTAACCCTTTTGAGCAAAGTTATGTGTGTTTATAGAAATAAATGTAAATTTAGATATATAATCAGTCTGAGGAAGTAACTACCAATTTTTACTTCTGTATCTTCAATATTATTAATTATTGCATTTTGTCAAATACTTTGTCAAATATTTTTTTTCTCTTTAGCTCCATTAATATGTTTAATTATATTAATGTCATTCCAATTATTGAACTACCCTTGCATTCCTGAAGTGAATCCCACGCAGTCATGATGTATTTTTAAGTGCTCTTGGAAGCTGTTGGTAATATTTGGTTTATAAATTTGTTGTCAATACTCTGTAGTTTTCTTTTTGGTGCAATCTTTGTCATATTTTAATTTCAATTTTATATTTGTTTCATATAAAGAATTAAGAAGTTTTCCTTCTTTTTCTATGCCCAGAAAAAGTATAATTAGCTTTGATATAATTTTATCTTTACATATTTTATAGAATTTTGTATCTTGCAACTCATGCTCATATGAAATTTAAGAGGTGTGGGGAAAAATATTGTAAAGTTATATTGTGCTGGCTACTTTAGTGAGGTGATTCTTACTGAGGGAAGAAAAGGGAAACTCTTTAGATGGATAATATCTTGAAAAGCAAGAATCTTTGTTATGAGAGATCTTTTATGCCTGTACCAAGAAATGCATGACAGCTAAGGGTCAGATTAATCATACATTTTTCAGAAATTGTAAAATCCTTATAGATAGCTTCAAGCAAAATAAGACATAAATAAAAATTAGGTGTGGGAGGGGAGGACTTGGAGAAAATTAAGTTGTGATGTGGAAAGAGCCAGAGAAATGGGGGAGCATAATCTTACAGGCCTCTGCAAAACCCCTCCTGCAATGTGTGCCATCCTGACAAAACTAGTAATTATCTGTATTATAAACATCATCCACTGAGAAGAATCCTAGGGGAAGGAGCTGTCACCCTGTTCTTTCCTGTTGATCTAAGGAACAGGCAAAGACTAATGCCAGTGTTAAGAGAGTTAGAGAAATGGGCAGAGTTCTGAAGCCAGATGTTAAAAGACAGAAACTGCAAGAGAAGGCAAGGATGAGGGTTTTAATGATAGTCTAACAAGGACCATGACTAGATAAGAGCACTAACAGTAGAGAGCTGAGAGAGTGGAAATGAAACTCAATCAAGCAGCACTTGATTTGAATTTACGAGCTATGTATTGACCAAAAAAAAAAAAAAAAAAATGTCCAGGTCTGGCAAACAGGCTTGTCATTGCTCATTCCCCAGGCCTAGACAATTTATTCTTTACCTTTTGCTCCAACCCCAACAAACCACATCTGCAAGGGTGGGGAGGGGGGAGGTACTAAAGTGATGCAGCTTCCCAAAGAGAAATCCCTCACCAAATACTTCAACTGTGGTCATGCAAATCAACGAACAAGAGCCTTCTGTTAAGCTCACCAAAAACCATCTCTCCTGCCAGGGCAAAGATTCCTTGTTCTTCCTGCCCAAGAGAATATCAGAAACAGTTAAATTGGTAATGTATATGTTATCCTACTATGTGGAGCCATATCTGGATCCAACCTCAGGAAAACATATCATCTGGAATTAGGGATAAATGCAGCACCTAGAAAGGACAATTTGTGTCCTTTCATTTAGGAGGAGTGAGTGTGTTTTTTGTTTTTTTGTTTGTTTGGGGGGGTTGGAGGGTTATTTTTCAATGAAGATGGTTTTTAAAATTATTAATCAGAAAAAACGCACATGTGCATCTGTATGTGTATCTTCACATGATGGTGCTTAAGAAATCAATGTATCAAATATAGTAGACTGCTATTTTATATGTCTAGCAGCTCTTACCTGCTTCTATGAAATTCCTCACTTCCAATGTAGAATCCATCATAT
>NW_007733139.1:82596-84074 GCF_000696425.1 Galeopterus variegatus | reverse complement strand
GGGTTGGAGGGTTATTTTTCAATGAAGATGGTTTTTAAAATTATTAATCAGAAAAAACACACATGTGCATCTGTATGTGTATCTTCACATGATGGTGCTTAAGAAATCAATGTATCAAATCTAGTAGACTGCTATTTTATGTGTCTAGCAGCTCTTACCTGCTTCTATGAAATTCCTCACTTCCAATGTAGAATCCATCATATTCAGGTAGGGACTACTTCACCTCTTCCCTAGCCTTCATTCCAAATACAGGGGATACAACAGTGAACAAAATAGACCAAATACTTGGCCTCTTGGAACTCTCATTCTAGTCATTAAAGAAAGACTGTAAACAGAAATATTAATACGTGCACAATATGGCCCAAAATGATAAATGATAAAAAATAAAGAAAGAAGTCCAAGGAGAAATGGAAGTGCATTATTTAATGAGTCAATACATTTTTTCAAAATAACAGCTACTGGATTTTTATGCACAAAATGCTCAAAAATGTTGAAACGCAGAAAAACACAGAAACTAACAATCACTCCTGACTAATTTTTGAAAAATGGTTTTCTTTCCTCTTTGTCAAAAAAGTTTTTAAAGTTTTCTTCTACATCTAAAGCTCTGTCTAGACAATACTGAAAACATTTTGAAGCTGATTTAATATAAGCACCAAAATATGCCTTTTATTTCATTTATGAGATATTAAAGAGATCTGCAAATATTCCAAAACTCACTTTTCTTTGTGTGGAGCTGTCAAAGCAGAATCAGTGACTTTTAAGTATCTTAAATTCATCTCTGCAGACTATTCTACTTTTTCAGGAGTATAACATTCACACGTAATCATTTCACTTCAAACTATGTGCAGAGGAAACAATAGAAGGAAAGGTTTGCATGTAATCACTTTTAAAGAACACATTTTAAACAATATTTACAGAAGTTCATAAAACTCTAAGAAAAAAAGAAAGATTGCATGTCATCAGCTTAGCCATACCAAATAAGAAAACTCATGCATTAAACATCGCAAAAGGGAGTAATACAGCTTTAGTTCAATCTGTAATTTGTGAGCTATCACAGAGATTCAGGGTTGGCACCACTCAGAAATGTTCACTGAATGTCATTGTAAAGGTTTCAGAGGACTCTCCAAGGACCAATTAAAGGAATGGAGAACTGGGGAAGATTGCTCACTACCAGCAAAAAGCAAAAAGAATGGCACAAACGGATGTGGTTTTCCATTTTTTTTTATTTTGTCTGTGAAAGGGAAATGCAAGCCAAAAATAAATAATAATAAATGTCTTATCCAGTTATTTGTTTATGATCATTAAGAAGTTTTTTTTTTTTTTCCTGCATTCCATTCTGGTCCCGTCCTCTCTAAATCCCAGTAGTACCTCACCCCCAAACACTGAAGTAAGTCATCGGCTTCATTGTCACTGCCCCTTTATCTTGTTTCAATGTGTGTGTGTGTGTGTGTGTGTGTGTGTGTGTGTGTGTGTGTGTG
>NW_007733139.1:73866-79517 GCF_000696425.1 Galeopterus variegatus | reverse complement strand
CTCCCAAGCGACGCACTGTAGCTGTGCGCCACCGGGCTGGCCCTGCATCTTTCATTTAAAAAAAAAAAAATTACTGCAGAAACTCGGATCAAGTGATATCCTGGTCTGGAGTCATTGGGGTGGTGAAGCAGACTGAGAATGACCAGGCACATCTTTTTAAACAATTAGGCTTCCCTTTCTGAGACCCAGTTTCTTCATTTACAAAATTAAAGAAACAAAGCATTAATTGTATTCCATTTAAGCTCTGATTTTCCATAACTCTAACTATTTTTATAAAGCATATACTTAACAATCATTTATAAATACCACAGATACATTTCACACCAACATGCCAAATAGCAAAATGAATAAGCCATTCCCTTATGATCTCTTTTTTTTTGTTGTTTTAACTTTGCTATGACCAACTGGTATGTAAAAGACTGAGTTTCACTCAGTGTAAAAGTCATAAACTTTTTAACACTTGTATTAATCCATTTCTCTTGCTTATAACAAAATACACAGGACTGGGTAATTTATAAAGAAAACAAAATTTATTTGCTTACAGTTTCTGAGGCTGAGAAATCCACAGTCCAAGGAATACGTCTGGTGGTGGCGGCAGTGACCCCTCACATTGCAAGATGATGGAAGCAGAGAGAGCAGAGAGAGTAACTTCCTCGTTCACTCACTATTTAAAACCCTCAGATCCATGCCACTGACCACCATTATTAATCCATTCCCTACTGCAAGGTCCTACAACCCAATCACCTCTTCAAGCCTCCACCTTTCAATTACTATAACAGGATTTCCCACCTTCTTAAAAGTCACAGTGGGGGCTAAATTTCTAATACATAAAACTTGGGGGAAACAATTCAAGCTTCAGGGAGATTTGGGGGGGGGGGACATAATTCAATCCACTACAACACTACTGTAGAAAATATCACAATATTCTTTTATCAGTGTACAGTTCCTTCAAACAAATTTCTAATACATAAAACTTGGGGGAAACAATTCAAGCTTCAGGGAGATTTGGGGGGGGGACATAATTCAATCCACTACAACACTACTGTAGAAAATATCACAATATTCTTTTATCAGTGTACAGTTCCTTCAAAGTCAGTAGACTATAAGCTCCTCCCAGGCAAGTGCTGTGTCTAGGTTATTTTTATATCTCCAGTGTATGACAGTTAGCATAAGAATATTAAGTATTTTTAATAATTAACCTGAACATCTCATTCAAGCTGGAGAAAAGAGTGTGGAAGGAAAGTGTGCTGATGGATCCCAATTCCAGGACATGACCACAAGCCTCCAGAGGGCCCTCAGTGCTGCCGGGTGATCAACTCTATCTCCCTGGACCATTCAGTGCACGCTCATAGATGTTTGCTCAGACTTTGTTTTCTACCATCAATCCTCCAGCACCTCCTACTTCATACTTTCCTCAAAAGGGAATGTCCACAAGCTCCCATGTACATTTCTATAAGGATATGTTTTCTTCCTCCTTGTATTAAAGCTGAACTGGCTGTGCTCCTGGGCAAGTGAACTCATCCACTTGTACAATAGATCCCATCCTCTCACGCCAGCACAAGAACAATCATCCCTCAGTAATTCTCCTCACTCCTACTGAATTGTTACATTCTCCCTCTCTACTATATTCTTACCATCAGTGTGCAAATATGATTCTCTCATCTTAACAGGAAAACTCTCTCTTGACCCCACTTCTGCCTCTAACTCCTGCTCTATTTCACTTCTTGATTCCATCCCAATCAGACCTCCCACTTTTCTGCCAAACCCGCTCTTGTTAAAGTCATCATTGACCTCCAACTGCTAAATTATAGTTATCAATTCTCAGTCCTCATTCTAGTTGTTGTTAGCAGCATGGGACTTGGTTGATTTTTCCTTTTACTTTATAATGCTTTCTTCACCTGTCTTCCAAAATGCCACACTCTGCTGGTTCTCCTCCTGCCTCACTTCACTCCTTCTCATTCTCCTGTGTGGATCCCGACTCTTTTCCCCAGCCTCCAAACAGTGGTAGGCTCTGGGGATCAGGCTTTGGGCTTCTCTCCTTCTCCTATGACTTCTATGTTATCTGAGCCAAGTCCATGGGTTTTTAAAACATCAACATGCCAGTAATTCCCAAATTTGTACTAAATTTGTACCTTGAGAACCCAACATACCACCTAATATCCAATCTTGTATATTCAATTGCCTCTTTAATCTCTCCATTTGGAAGTTTGATAGGTTTCTCAAACTCAGCAATCTCTAAATCAAAGCTGTAAACTTCTTCCTCTGTTCTTCTTCCAAGCTTTTACATCATAAATAATTTTAACTCCACGATTCCAGTTGCTCAAGCCAAAAACTTTGGAGTCATTCTTTGTTGACTCTCTTTCTCTCACATCCCAACCTTTAATCAAATCTTATCAGATAGATATGTAAGATATATCCAGAAGCCAACCACTTTTTGCCACCTTCACCCTCACCATTTTGGTCCAAGTCATCATCATTTCTCACTTAAATTATTGCAATCACCTTCTAACTTCTTTTGCCCTTACTTGCCTCAAGAAAATTCTCAGCACAGTGGACAGAATGATCCTACTATGTCAAATTTGGTTAAAATCCTGCAAACTTTTCTCAACTCACTAAAGTAAAAGCATGACACAAAGGCGTCATCAAAATTACCAGGCTCCTTATAATGTCTCTGGCCAACTACATTCCCCCTTGCTATCTTCCCTCCAGCCACAATGGCCCCCTTGCTGTTCCTCAAACACTCCAGGTACATTCTTCCTCAGGTCTTTGCAATTGCTGTTTCCTCTGCCTACAATATTCCTCTCCCAGGCTGCTTGATCCCTCAGTTTCTTCAGGTCTTTTCTCAAATGACAGCTCAATGAGATCTTCCTCGTCCTCCCTATGTAAAATTTCAACCCCTCCCCACCAACCTCCAGCAGTCTCTAAATCCCATTTCTGCTATATTCTGAAACTTAGTATGATCTTGATAAATACTTGTTTAATGAATTAACTAAAAAATAAAAAAGGAGTAACAATAACACAAAGTCTATACTAGAGATAATGTTTTTAGAAACGAAACTTATTTTCAAATGCCTCAAATAGATTTATGAAGCATTGTTTAAGGGAGCCCTCCAAAGTCTTTCTTTAATTAACACACAAGAATTATTTATGATTAACATATAAACCTTTGGAAACAATTGAATTCTGTNATTAACACACAAGAATTATTTATGATTAACATATAAACCTTTGGAAACAATTGAATTCTGTTAACATACTTAAAATAATTCAAAAAATTCTCTAGTTAGGAAGGTCTCATTGAGTTGAGATTTAAGAAAAGACCTAAAGAAAAAATTCTCCTTAAAAGCGAGGAATATTAACAGATAAAAATTTCACAGAATCAGTGACTGCTTATCTTTACTACAGACTTAAGCTGGGATTTTTAATTTTCTTTATCTAAAAATACCTAGGAAAAGAGGAAGCAGTTTAAATTAATTTGAATTTGGCCTTCACCAACTAAAGAAAATAAAATTAGATGATATATCAAAACATATAGTACCCACCTAGTACATGCACAATAGAGACATAGTAAATGGAATTCCCTTCTTCTGGGATATTATAATTATAATTATTATTATTTTATGAAGTATTTTTATAATTTACTGTCTAAACTATTTGTCATATCAAAATTACAGTATTTGCATCAGCAACTGAAAATGTTTTTCCAATTATATACCTTTTTGCCGGAAAGGGATTTGGTTACTAAGTACAATAAAACTTAAGACTTTTTTAAAACATATTTTACTGTCTCTTAGGGAAGATTTCCTGCTTAGACATTGTCGTCATGAACCACCTTTTGAAATTACTATTGCACGGTTAATATTGTTATGACGAATCTGAAAAAATTAAAGTCATAAACTAAATAATAGGTAAATTTAAATTTTAAAATGAACCCTAGATATTAAATAGCAAGACATTAATAACTTGATTAGTAGCTTCTCATCATATAATGTAAATGAATGGAAAGTTAAATGAAAGGAAATACAATCTTTTTTTTTTTTTTTTTTTTTTTTTGGGGGGGAAAAAGGNACGGTTAATATTGTTATGATGAATCTGAAAAAATTAAAGTCATAAACTAAATAATAGGTAAATTTAAATTTTAAAATGAACCCTAGATATTAAATAGCAAGACATTAATAACTTGATTAGTAGCTTCTCATCATATAATGTAAATGAATGGAAAGTTAAATGAAAGGAAATACAATCTTTTTTTTTTTTTTTTTTTTTTTTTGAGGGGAGAAAATGGCCACTTTCTGATGATTTCTTAGCCTGGAGGGAAGCTTCTGAATGTAAACTGCTGAAATGACAGTGGGGAACTGAAGTTCAGCAAAGTCTGGAGAGATTTAGGAAAACAAAGAAAGAGGGTTAAAAAAAAAAAAAAGAACTGTGAAATTAGTTCCTAATCCAGAGGGCGAAACTCTCCTGGTTTCAGATGAGCTCTTGAACTGCAGTTAAGCTGCTCAAAATGGGGGTTGCTGATTGAAATCTTCAGGAAGCATAAAGTGACTTGCTGCTTCTGTTTGTTTTAGTGGTTTATCTTTCCTCCGGACATTGTATTACTTTATTTCAAAGATGCTGCTGAATCTATTGTTTAGTACATCACTTTTCATTTACCCATCAAAGTACCCTCCCTCCTTCTTTTCAAAGTATTATCCAGGGGTAAGTAGAGATAGATAAAAAGAAGGATATAAGGTCGATGGTCACAGGCAGAAATTAGCTACAGTTAGAAAAATAAGTAGTAGATATCCAATGGTTTTGACTTTCTACTCTTTGAAAGTCTCCCTGGAGAGAAGGAAAAGGGAGAAGAACGTCCCTCTAGTTTCTACAGTTTTCCTCTCTAGTTAGTCATAAACCTGAGTGACAGAGAAAAGATGACCCAAGGCCCCTGCTGCTCCTAGAAAAAGAAAACTGTATAAGAATGCTTTTACATAACCTTGCACAGAAACCATCATTATATGTGTATAACCTCTAACTCCACCCAAAACCAATCTTCAGTTAAAGTGGCAACAATATTAAGAATCATGAAAGAATAATTTCCCCAACCTCTGCAGTATTCCCCTTCAGGATAAAATGAATACATTTCCTCCTCTTTCTTTTGGTTATATACCTGTGTATTTGCATTGCTGAATGTGATAAAAGCCTTGAACTGGTGCACTAGTCTCCATCCCACGACAAACTACCATATAATGGCTGTCACATCTTCCATATTTTTATATAAGGCTGTAAGTTTTTCTTAAAAATATAAAATATTAAATTTAAGAGTTGTATTTGCCAGTAAGATGGGTGAAAATGGATTTTTCTTGATTTATTTATTTATATTTTATTGCAACATATTTAATTGTACATATCTGTGGAGTACAGCATTGAATATTATAATACCTGTGTGCAATATATAATGTTCAAATCAAGATAATTAGTATACTCACCTTTATACACCTTTATACAATGTAATGGATTTTCGTATCCCTTTACCAATTCCTCCCATTCCCCCTCCCACTCTCTCACTTCTGGTAACCTCAGTTCTGTTCTCTTCTTTTATTTTATTTTATTTTATCAATATACAATGTAGTTGATTTTCATGTCCCTTTCCTCCCTCCCCCTTCCCCTCCCCC
>NW_007733139.1:26892-72866 GCF_000696425.1 Galeopterus variegatus | reverse complement strand
TATTTTGTCAATATACACTGTATATGATTATTATGGCCCATCACCGACACCTCCCTCCCCCCTCCCTCTCCCCCCTCCCACCTATCAACATCATATCTGTTAACTTGTCTTAACAAGTTCAAGGAATTGTTGTGATTGCTGTGTCTTCTTGCTTAATAAGTATGCTGTGTTTGTACTTGTGTAAACCAAGAAAGGGAGTGAAAATAAAATCAATCGGGAATGATCATATTATCTCATGACTAGTCTTAAGCCTTGAGACCCCAAATCAGAAGCTTGAGAAAATTTGGCCAGGTGGAATAAATGTCTGTAGTGGTAGTCCAGTTGACAGGGAACACAGGCCAAGTATGAATATGGGAATGTGTGTATATCCACATGTGAGCATGTGTCTATATATACTGCTACTTTCAACTCATATACTTTGGAAGGCCTACTTCATCACTAAGCAGACTGTCCAAGATATTTCCACCGAAGCAGCAGAAAGTCACACAAATCATAATTAGCTGATCCTATCCTGAACCAAATCCCAGCCCCAACCCAATCTACATGCTAGATTTTGATTTGCTTTTGATTGTGTATAATTGCTTTTAATTGGCCTAAATAAATGTGAATCCCACCTGATTCCATCACAAACTTAATGTTCATGTCATGGCTGAAAGATCATAGCCAAGCAGGAACACAACACATTTTTCACTTTCACTCTGCAACTTACCACCACCACCAACACCATCAACACCGCACCACCAGAACCAGCACCACCACTACTGTCACCACGACTAACAACACCACAACCATCACTGTCACCTTTATCAATACCACCACCAGCACCAGCACCACCACTCTCAACACCATCACCAAACATACACCCTGGCAAGCTTATGCTTGTAATCCTCTTGTTAAATGGTATTTGTCAGCAGTGTTTCAAAAGCAGCTATGATATATGCGGATGCTCCCTCGATATTTGCATTGTCAAGCTAGCGAATCCTTCTTATAATCTGGGCATTCTTATAAGAGAGAGAACCTCAAAATTAACTCAACATAATTTCATAGAAAACTTATTTCAGGAGAAGTAAGGTATTATTGGTGAAATGTGACTTAAGTGTTGCTATTTCAGAAGGTCAAATGCTCCTGTGGAGAATGAACATCCCTGAAGATTGTAAAGGCCAAGGCCTGCAGGTTTGGAAAAGTTTTGGAGATCTTCCAGAAAGTTTGAAACAAAAGTGAAAATAATACTTCACTCTGTTGTAAAATAAGAATTACACCCTGAAGAAAGGGTTTGGAGGAAATTCAACAGATGATAAGTAAGAAAACTGGAAAAATGGAGGAATCTTAGGAGAATAAAATTAGAGAAAGTGTCAAGTTTTTTAATTTATATGAAAGGTATGAATAAGGTCAATTAGACTTCTTTATAAAATTACACAAACAAGACTTAAATCATGAGATTTGCAGGAGATATTTTTAGGATAAATAAATCACCTTTATGAGTTGTAAATTTATGATACAGATTATAAGGAATGAGATAAATTAGAAGTATAGATTTAAAAGAGATCTAAATGAAAAAAAAAACGTACAACTAGATAATGGAAATCTGGTTATGAGCTTTCTAAGTACAAATAAGTAATGACAACGATGCTTTCACACAAAATACTGCAGACGTCCTGACTTAAGATGGTTCTACTTAAAATTTTTCGACTTTGCAAAGGTGCAAACGTGACACACATTCACTGTGCTCCTCTATTTTCAATGGTGTTACATCCCAGTAAACCCATCTTAAACTGACGTAACCCCATAGTATGTTTTTTCAATTTACAATAGGTTTATTGGGACTAATCCCACCATAAATCAAGGAGCACCTGCATTTGCGTTCTTCAGTGTCTAAACATTGGGTGCTATAGACCATTTGTCTTCCCCAGAAAGATGTTTCTTCATTTTCACTATTGTCAAAAGCAAACGCTCCTGATTACACTCGCCTACATTTAAATGATTTAGCAGTTAAGCGATTGGTAAAATTACTCAACCCCTCTATGTCTTTGTTTCCTTAGCTCTGAAATGGTGATTACTCAGCCTACATCTCAGGGTTATTGCGAAGATTAAATGAAATACTCCCAGTAAAGCATTTAGCACAGTGCAGTATATATAGTAATGGCTCAATTGATATTAAGTATCATCCATAATAATGTAAAATAAGCAATTTATTCCCAAATTACATCAAGTGATAGTCCCAGCATCTTCGTAACAATTCAATAAGACTCTAGAAATTATTTTTTCTTGCTTCCGTGTATCTATCACGAAATGTTAGATCGATGACTTCATCCATCTGTATAATCAACTATTGCCACAATAATGCTGTGTAACAAATAACCTCATAATCTTGGCAGCTTACATCAATGAACACTTATTTTTCTCACAAGAGTTGAAGTTTTGCTGAATTCAGACAGACTCAATTGGGCTTAGCTCTAGGGCAGGGGCTGGGTTTGACCTGCTCTATGGATCTCATCCTGGGTTTAGGCAGAAGGGACCGTGGCCACCAGGGTCATATTATCATGCTAATGGCAGAAGTGCAAGAGCAAAGCAAAGCTGTGAAGGCATATTTTAGGCCAAACCAAGTCACATGGCCCAGGCCAACATTAAATGCGGCAGTAAAATACACTCCACCCTCAGTGGGGAAAAAGGGATCGAATATGTGATAAACAGTAATCTTAATTATCACATCAATTGATAGTGAAGGTGCTATCAGAATTTCAAAAGAAAGAAGGGTGCAGGGAAGGACTCTCATTGTAAAGAAAAAAGCCAGGAATTATACTCAAGATTCATTTTCACTTATAATGAGCAGAGTCAAATGTGGTAAATACAGAAGGAAAATATAATTGGCACATCAAGTGATTCTTAAGGAGATCCAATGGACCCCAGCATCTGCATTTCCAAAAGGATAGTGCCGTGATCTCAAAAGTATACATTGTATTGATACACAGAAATGGTCACATTGTTATTATGTTTCATTCAACAGAGTGCTTATGTCCTTAAATTAATATTTATTAAAGCAAAGGATCTATGCTGTTCAAATAAATGTAATAGATTCTGTAGAACCATGGCATGGGCTAATTTGTGTTGATTTTAAAGTACCATACAGAGTTTGTATATCAATGACACAAGACAGCAATACATCCTTAGTCCCTTCTCATTGAGAAATATTGAAAAAAGCAAAGTCTTGAAGGAGATAAAAAGATACAGAGATCACATGTCCAGAATCAAATGCATTGTGAGGGCACTGGCCAATGACATCAGTTACTTAGTAAATGAATCGGAAATCCTAATTCTGCTTTAGCTTAGAAATCTTATTATCCTACAGCTTGTAACAAATCAGCTTTAATCCTCTTTTAAATGTTCAACAGGTTCGTTGCTGTACATGGGATGCAAATGAATTTTACTAATCAAATCCTTTCTAATTCACTTTCCTTCCACAGGACATCCTCAGAAATAATTTAAGACTGGACTCTGAAAATTGTTCCAATCTTGAATAACATATGTTTGAAGCATATTGTCTCTTCAACCAGCAGATCACTCCTGAATCACTATGCAAAACCACAGATCCTTGTTACTCCACATAAAAATTAAACATGAAATTTTTCTGACATATTATGTTCACTTCTAAGCTGTTCTCTATATATTTCAGTATAGGTTCAAAATAAAATTAAATACTACAGCATTGTCTAACCTATTCAGAATAAACCAGAATTTTTTTTTAACTTTGTAATCATAGCCAAGTTTTCAAATGGCTTGAGGATATGACTCAAATTTCACCCTCTTCAGATAGAGAAAAATAGAACTGGTACTTACTCCTCAAGCAGAGCAAAAGGAAAATAAATATTTCAATGGAGTCCACGACTTGGTTTAATTCCAAATCTATAGAATAAAATGGGAAAAGCCGCATCTTCATAAATTGTTTTAAAGTTGCAAGTCAAATGAAATTTTGCTTGTGTACTGATAATTAGGCCTTCTCAAGAGCCATTGCTATTAAAATGTGCCTTTAAATAGCATGAGATATATAATGTGTAT
Organism: Galeopterus variegatus; assembly: GCF_000696425.1. Taxonomy (NCBI): domain Eukaryota; kingdom Metazoa; phylum Chordata; class Mammalia; order Dermoptera; family Cynocephalidae; genus Galeopterus; species Galeopterus variegatus. Next base: position 68,813 of record NW_007733139.1, on the reverse strand, counting down.
GATCTAAAACTGAACATATAAAGTTGGTTGAGTCCATTATATGGAGGTTTAGAATAAAATTTATAAAACCTTGTTAATCACGTGTGGCCCTTCTAAGAAAATCTTGGGATGCATGATTTTTATTTCTTTTGTTGCTTAGGTGAAGACACTCATATAAATGATTCCATTTACTCTACACCAGCATCACCTATTTGACTTTTGGAAGAAGTTATCTTACCATTGACAGATCAATATTACATGTAAAGCTGCAAGAATATCAATCAGTAATCATCACTGCCTTTTTCCTCTAAGATACAGCTTTTGTTTTGTTTTTTGGTTTTTGGTTTTTTTGTATCATCTGGACACATTACATACATAAATATTCCTAGAATATAGATGCAAAATGGGGTACCCATCTGAGATTAACATGTAATACTCCCAGTATTTTAGTCCCACTCTTATATTTTAGAAATTTCTCACCCACCTCGTAAGTGTTTGTAGGAGGAAGAACCTGTCTTCCACAGTGGGGAAAAAGCTAAAAAGCTATATACTGTCTTTTTTGGCCTTGTTTACATCTAAACATAACACATGAACTAGGCTTGGCCAATCAGACATTGCTGCCCCAGGTATGATTCCAGGAGCTAGTAGAACAGAAGGCAGGGTGTTGGAGGATCATGGTGGAGGCAGTGGTTCAGGATAGCTTTTGGTATTCAATAAGCAAAGGCAGTCTTATCTTCACCAGGATGGTTATAAGACATGATTTATGCCTGAGGTTCACACTACTTGGAGACTTTACCCTGTCTGTTCTCTAAGCCAATTTTTTCAATCTTCCGGCAATTCAATAAGTCACTCAAAATCCTTTTAATAGCTTTCATTTCTGCATCATCAGCTTAAATCAGTTTGTGTTTCTTGTGCCAAGGAATCTTGACTAAGTACACCATTCTGTGAATGATAGAAACCTAGGGCTTTGCAGGAAACATAGTGTAGTGTGAAATATGGTAGCTGTGGTGTGGCAATCTTTGCAGAAACCATGGCATACAATCTCCTAGTCAGAATTACCTCACTAAAATAGTAATAACTGGTCATTTTAAAATTAAATTAAACAGGTAATGGATGCTTCTTCTGCCATGATGGATTCTCAGCTCAACAAGCAACCTGGCACCTGCCTATCTCTGTTCAATAATAAGTATAAATTTAGGTCGTATTAACAGACTTAGAATATATTCCTAAAATTATATTCTGTCTACTCACATATGGTCTCTACACTACTCCCACCTCCCAAATAGACTATAACATCTTGTGCTAATTAGTCTAATTAGCTTCCTCCGAAAAAATAAATTATTTTTCACCCTCCTGTGCCCTTCTCTATGACCCAGTAGGTTTACATGGAGATTGCATCACTTGGGCTTCCTGGTCATTTATTTTTCCATTCAGATGGGTCAATAGACAGCAACTTTGGCGGCTGTTGCATCTTTTCCTTGACTACAGCTCCTGTTGAATATGTGCTGTCTCTGTAGGGTATAAAAGAGTAACAAGATGCTAAGAATCTGAAATACTGAGCATTGTCTGGGTATTGTCTTTATCTGTTTGGTCGAAGCTGGGTGATGACCACCATAGGAATCATGAAGGAAACACATTAAAGTGCATATTTTCCTTTTAAGTGAAGAACACAGATGATCAACTCCACTCACATTCAATTGGAAAGAACTTGATATGGCCACACCTAGCTGCCAGAGAGGCTGAGATGTGAGGTCTCCAGCTGAAGTGCCATATGCAACATAACTATGAGATAAGGGAGAATGCATATGAAGAAAAAGCTACTCGTCTGATACAAAAGCTGTCCAAAGAGTTAAAAAACATAACACATTAAGACTGACTTATCCTTTATAAACAGCACATAAACATTGGTTTCCTGCCTCTCCATATCTTTCTATCCAATAAGCTCAGAGAACATTTTCCGCCATGGAAAATTATTACACATAGTTCTCTCTATATGGCACAAAACTCTCATTATTGTTTTCTAATTGGGTTTAATGTGTGTCACTAAATCACTGAGAACCATCTGCTCCATCACCCCCTTTTACATTTGCCCAAAGTCTATGTGTAAGAACCAAGAGAGTGTGGTTTTAGCTTATTTCTAATCTTCATTACGCTTAGAACTAATTTTCAGTAACAGTAGAAAAATTGAAAGCAGTGCTTGTATTCAAATTGTAAGACACATTCTACTAACTTGACCCTAGTTTGAGATTTATAGTGAAAATAAACTTTTTTAAAAAAATAAATTTTATATTTTAGGAAAGTTTTATATTCACAGAAAATTTGGCCATAAGTATAGAGAGTTGCTATTTATCCCTTCTTACCAATCCCCCCCCCAAATTTCTTCTATTATTCACATCTTGTAATAGTGTATTATAGTTGCTACAATTGATGAACAAATATTGATACTTTGCTATTACCCATAATTTACATTAGGGTTCTTTGTGTTGTTTAGTTCCATGGGTTTTGACAAATGTATAATGTCATGTACCCACCATTACAGTAGCATTCAGAACAGTTTCACTGCCCTAAAAATGCCCTGCACTCCATCCGTTCATCCCTCCCCCTTCCCTGTGAATCCCTGGCAAATGCAATCTTTTTACATCCTCAAAACTTGCCCTGATTACATCAGACCTGTCAGTCACTTTAGTTTGTCTGTTCTAGAATAGCATATACTTGGAATTATACCATATGTAGCCTTTTCTTACTAGCTTCTTTCACTTAGCAATATGCATTTTTTTAAATCCAAAGTTTTTAGCTTTCTATTTTTATTTTTAGTTTGTTTTTAATTGACAAATAAAAAATTATGTATATTTACAGTGTCCAACATAATGGTTGAAATAATTGTACACTGCGAAATGGCTAAATCAAAGTAATTAATATATGCATTGCCTCACATGCTTATTTATTTGTAGAACACTTAAAATCTACTTTCTTAGCAATTTTCAAGTATATAGGACATTGTTATTAACTATAGTCACCATGCTGTACAGTAGATCTTTTGAACTTATTCCTCCTATCTAACTAAAATTTTGTATCCTTTGATAAATATCACCCCAGTCCCACATAACCCCAAGTCCCTGGTAACCACCATTCTTCTCCCTGCTTCTATGAACTTGACTTTTTTATATTCCAGATATAAGTGAGATTATGCAGTATTCGTCTTTTTGTGCCTGACTTTTTCACTTAAAGTAATGTCCTCTAGGTTCATCCATGTGATAGCAAATGATAGGATTTCCTTATTTTTTAAGGCTGAATAGTATTCTATTTTGTAAATATACCACATTTTCTTTTTCCATTCATCCATGATGGACACTTCAGTTGATTTCACATCTTGGCTGTTGAGAATAATGCTACAATGAACATGGAAGTGCAGATATCTCTTCAACATACTGATTTTATTTTCTTTGGATATATATCCAGTGGTGGGATTGCAGGATTATATAGTCATTCTAATTTTAATTTTTTGAGGAACCTCCATACTGCTTTTCCCAATGGCTGCTCTAATTTACAGTTTCACCAATCTTTGCTAAATATATAAATTAGATGTAAATTCTATGTATTTTTGTAGACAACAGATGATATTAAAAAGTCTTGTAGATATTCCTCCCCAAAACTTCCCTTCCTACAATTACCAGTGCATTAGAAGTGATGGACTTGTTAAAAAGCAGCATGATTAAGCCTAAAAGCTCCTATAGTCCGTTCTATGGCTCATATGTGTAATTGTCATCATTTCAGTTAGGAGCCATTCTACCCAACTTATCCCAGGTCAACTTTAATTTCTGAGTCTGCAGTACTCTGCATGATTATTGCTTTAAAAAAACTCAATTTATTCTTCAGTGACAAAAATATCATCCTTATTTAGGGAAAACTTTAAATCGTAGAGCTGGCCTGAAAATGATCAGATATAAACAAAATACACCAAACTTGACTCTAGCCTCACGCTTGTTGTTTGATATGCTATGACCCACACTTCTGCCCTATTGTAACTCTCTTATCCAGTAATCATCCAAGCAGTCCCTGGGGGAAGTTCAGGTTTATGCTTTGAATGTGAGTATCATTTCTTTCCTTTCAGTAAAGAAAACATAGAGTTTTTCAGGGGGAAAAAAAGGCTTTATATAAAAGACAAAATGATAGGCATGTCTTAATATAAAAGTGGGAGAAAAACCTGTTTGTGGAAGAAAGTCAGATGTTGAAAACATGAATAATAAATTATTATGATTCTGTAACTTCAAATTTTAATGCCACATATTAATGCTGAAGCTCTGCCCATGTGATTTTAGAATGTCCCTCTCGTCCACATCACAGAAAACTCTAACCTGTATTATACCACTGTCTGCTCCACTTCATGAAGTCACATTTTGTTACTACATTTTGTCATTTATTATATATAATTTGTTTTGTATTTTTAATTTTTTTTCTTATATGTGGGTTCCTTTACCCCAACTAGATTGTAAGTTCCTCAAATATCAAAAATGATTTTTATGTACTTTTTAATGCCTTTCTCACTATCAAATACAATATTGAGTATAAATGTAATAAGTGCTTAATAATTACTTAGTTGTTAAAATTTAAATTTAACTAAATTATTGAGAATTAATGTGTTAAACTCACATCTGAAGAACGGTAAAAAGTGATCATTGAGCATCAGAACCAGTTTAATTTTGTATAACTATTTTCTTCCATTTGAAGCCAATCTTTTATAATAAATCAAGTCATGACCTTGATTGACTACTATGAAAGCAATAATAATAATTTATATTTTGACAAAGAATTAATTAATTGCTCAGCAACAATATTAGATAAAGAATGTTTGTTAGGAGTAAAAATATCAAATAAATTGTCAGAGAGAATGAATGAAAACTAAAATAATTCTGATGATTTCAGCTTTGCTTCTTGACTAAAAATTCCACATTATTTATTTCTTCATAGAAGCAAACTAAAACTGTAACTCAAAGAAGACACCTTTTAACAGATAAGAATGGTGTGATAGAATCAGAATGAAAACTTTAGGAGTTGGAAATGTTAAGTTAGAATCATAGAAGGTCCAAACATGATGAAATCATAAGATGCCTAGGATACCTACCTAACATGAGAGATGAGGCATATAAGACCAAGAAAGCTTCAGAGATTTGCCATAGGTGTGAAAATTAGTGACTAAACCAGGAATAGAAAAAAATAATCTAACTCTCTTTCAGTGCCCTTTTTATATTGATATACATACGTCTACCCACCTATAATTAGTAATAATGCACACTGGCTCGTTTGTAAATGCTGTTATTTTGAAGTGCCTAAAAAACTTTTCTCCCAAGGAATACTTGAAATTATTCATTTGCTATCTTTTCTCACCACCTGCACAATATGTCAATGGAGTCTTAACAGTTAACCTGTCTGGTTGGCAGAGAAAACCTAATTGTCCCTGTCATACAGTATATCATGGATAAAAGAAAAACCCGGATTGGAATGGACTCTTTACCAATCCAAGACTACTTTTCAACAAGAGATAAAATTTGAGCAATCAAATGCTTATTTCATATTTAAATATCTCATTGTATTCTTAAAAAATATTTCTACTAAAATTAATCCAGGTCTTGAATTTTTTTTGAAATGCATTTTTTTAATGAATTTATTGGCTTGTATGCTGTGGTATTCTGGCCAAAAAAGGCAAGAATTGATAACAGTTTCTTTCATTGATTTAGGATGTGTTCAAAATAAGAAATCTACAAATAATTTCAGAACATACCCTTTGAGTAAAAATCAGCAGACTGCTTGCACAAAGTAGGTAATCAATAAATACATATTTAATGAATAAATCCATTTTTCTAGATAATTTTGGAACTTTGATCCCTTTTTACCTGGAGACTTACTATTCAGTAAGTTATATAAGCCATGTACAAAAATAAGTAGGCAGACCAAAAATTAAATTGTTAGGGCCAGATACAGATGCATAATACATACAGTACATGCTCCAGTAGTTCGGTGGAAGGAGAAATGTCTAGGGTGAGGTGGGGGGAGGGGGGAGGTTATGGGGTGTGGCTCATGTAACTGGACTGCATAGTGCTGCTACAAAGAAACTTCTTCAGAAGAAAATAAGAATGATTCTGCAATTAAATCCTTTGAAGGGTTGTTTCACTGTCACCATATAGACAGCTTTTGAATGCGATATGTAGGACAGCATATCCAACTGAAGTGCAAAAATCCTTTTCAAAAAAACCATTTTCCTTATTACTTCAGGGTCAAATAATAAATAATAATAATAAATGCAGCTTGAGGAGGAAAAGCACACTCCCATTTATTCTTTTTCTGTGTGTTTCACCTTAAAAGAAGCTTTGATAATTTTATACATCAGTCAGTATCCAGCTCGTTTCCGTGCTGGTGTGTTAACCTTTTCCCTCTGGACACTTGGGATATTAATATTATCCTCTGTAACAATCAGCAGAAGAAATAAAGCATTTACGCAAATACTGCAAATTAGATTAAACTACAGTTCTGATGTAACCCTGTGACATACAGTTTCTTGCGAATTAAGCCAAATGTACAAGCATTTAATGACTAATCCTTTTAGGTATTTTAATGCCCACATGAAGATTTATTGAGGAGAAAGGGAAAGCATATGCGGTTTTCCGTTAGAGCCTGCCTGCGGGCGGAGGATTGAGCAGATTGGCTTTTTTTAATTAATATTTCAGTTCTTTGTGTTTTGGCGGGCAGGTCGCACGTGGCCCTGGTACTGAACGGACAGCTCCTTTCTCTCAGGCTGTGCGCTGGGGGCTAGCAGTCGAGGAGGGTAGCGGCAGACCCTGGAGACTGGGAAGGAGATAAGGAGGGGCAGAAGAGTGAGATCAAGTGCTGAATCCCCCCTCTTTCTTCCACCCCACACAGCCATAGGCTTATCTCCTCCAGAAATTAACCTACTGATCTATATTGGTAGAATTAGTCATACTAGAAGCCTTCTCAGTTCATCCACAAAAGGGGAGGAGAAAGCTTGTCAGACCCTCCTCCGCCCCCTGGGCTTACTACAAACAACTTTTCTGATGCTAGGAGAAGCCCTTTGAAGATGAGAAGGGCAAGTTCGCCTGCATTTTAGGAATCTTCCTGCACATGGGAGGGTTCTAACTAACGAAATCTCCAGGATCACACTTTGTTTTTAATGTTAAGAAACCTTGTTGAGTAGAGAGGGAGGAGGGCGGGAGGTGTCGGTTAAGGGCCATAATAATCATATACAGTGTATATTGACAAACTAAAAATTAAAAAAAAAAGATAAATGCATGTATTTCAATAACTTAAGCAACTTTATTTTCAGAAAAAGGTAAAAGAGGGGTTAGCCTTACAAAAGAAGTAAGAACAGCCATGCAACAAAGTTAAGGGATAAGTTTTGAAGTCATCAAATAAAGGAAAAATAGAATATACTAAAAATTACTGATGTGTGTGTGTGTGTGTGTGTGTGTGTGTGTGTGTGTGTGTGTGTGTGGAGAGAGACAGAGAGAGAGAGAGAGAGAGATATGTGGGTATAAACATAGATATAAATAAGTATATATACACATACAGATATACATATAGAGCCTGATCAACTAATTTAGAAATATCAATGATTCGGAAAACTTGCTTTTCTATTTGATCCAATTACATACTGCCTTAAAAGAAAGTTTGAACATTATTTTAAAGTACACCTTAGTAGGAGAAAAAGAGGGAAGGAATTGTGAGCTATTGGTAACCATACATTGCATCTAAGTAGCTAGAACCATGAAAATGTTGTCATAGAAATGTAAACTAGAAAACTTTTTAAAAATTTTTGACTGTTTCTTCAGTATCAGTGCTGATGTTCTTTGAGTCCAGTTTTTTTAAACAAAATATCTTAGGCATATATCAAATGTCACACATTTGTATTAAACTAGAAACCTAGAAGATGCATTTCTATTTACATGTTTCTCTTTATGTTATCATTATTCATTTTCAGTTCTCTCCTCTTGGGCATAGAAGAAGATTACACTCTCCTGCTGCCTTATGGTTAAGCACAGCCACAAGACTAGATCTGATTCATATCTTTCTAGAACAAAAGACTGATTTACTTATGGAAGACCCTCTAGCACCATCCCTCCACCTCCATTTTGTGATAATGCTGAAATAAAGATCCCACTAGATTCCTGTGCTGCCAATGAAGAATAGCTGCCTGGTGAGGTGTCCAAACCCTCAAGTGACTGTGTGTTTGAGAAAAATAGGTATTTGTTGTGTAACTCCACAGAGATTTTGGAGTTGTTATCCACAGTGTAATGTCTCCTAATATGACTAATAAACTATTTAAAAGAAAAAATAGTAAGCTGTGATGGTCAGAATTGTCAATGATTGGCTTTTCTTGGGACATTATAAACCAATACTGTTTAACAGAAATAAAATGCAAGCCACATCGGTAATCTTAAAATTTTAGTAGCCACATTTTAAAAAGGAAAATGAAATAAGTAAATTGATTATAACAGATATTTTATTTATCAGTATATCCAAAATATTATTATTATAATCAATATAAAAATATAAAACATTTTACATTCTCTTTTTCATACTAAGTATTTAAAAATCAAGTTTATGTTTATGCTTACAGTATATCTCAGTTTGGATTAGCTTTATTTCAAATTGCCAATGCCTTCTAGCAAAAGGCCACTACAGGTATGTAAACACATACCTGTAGTTGAAGAATTGCATTTATAACTTGTTGCAGCAGGAGAGGGCAAACATCTTGGGGAATCATGTAACATCTCAGTAAGAGAGTGCTAGAAAGGACTTATTCTAGAATTTGTACTTTGGTTGGGTGACTGCAGGATGGTCCAGGGGAGCAAAGTCTCATACTGTATTGAATGCTCTCAGAAAGCAGGGATAACTCTATAATTGAGCATTTCAATAAGCTTCTTATAGAAAGCAAAGACTAGGGCAAAGCTAAAGTTGTAATAGGTAAAGATGCAGCAGTCACTCACAATAGCCAGGAAAGTAGTATGTTTGGTATTTTGTGGCTTCAACAATGTTTATGTTTTGTCTGTGTTCAAACGTAATTAGAGTGGTCCTCTTTTCATCTTGATGCATCATAGTCACATAGTGGCCTTGCCTGATGTTGATGTTCTATGAGATTGTTTGTTTAACAGGTGCGTTAATCCATTTCTGTTGCTTATAACAAAATTCATGGAACTGGGTGATTTCTAAAGAAAACAAAATTTATTTGCTTACAGTTTCAGAGGTTAGGAAGTCCAAATCCCATGGAACATATCTGGTGAGAGCCTTGGTGGTGGTGACGGTGGCCCAGTGGTCTCACATTGCAAGATGTTGGAAGCAGAGAGAGCAGAGAGAGAGACAGACTCTTCATGCTCCCTTTTTAAAGCCCTCCAAACCACACCCATGACCACCATTTTTACTCTATTCACTATGGTGTGGCCCTATAATCTAATTGCTTCTTCAAGGCTCCACCTTTCAATTACCTTAATTGGATTTCCTACCATTTTAACAGTCAACAGTGGGGACCAAGTTTCTAATACATGAAACTTGGGGGATACAATTTAAGCTTCAATGAGTTTGTGGGATAATATAATTCAATCCACTACAACAGGAAAACACCAAGCCCAGGCTCTGAGTGCCAGACCGTACTGTAGCAATGCTAAGGCCTAGCTGATAGTACGAGGCCAGCTCCTGGATGTCAGGGGCTTGCGCTGTTATTGTGGCTGTTATTCTCGAAGTTCTTATATTAGTCTGCTGGGGCTGCCATGACAAAATTACACAAACTAAGTGACTTAAATTAAAAAAAATTACTTTCTCACAGTTTTGGAGGTTGGAAGTCCAAGATAAATGTGTCAGAGGGTTTGGTTTCTCCAGAGGCTTCTTTCCTTTGCTTGCAGATGGCTGCCTCCTTGCTGTGTCTTCACATGACTTTTCTTCTGGTGTCTCCTCCTCTTCTTAGACAGTCACTTGTCCTATTAGTTTAGGACCCACCCTTATGACCTCAGTTAACCTTAACTATCTCCTTCAAGGCTCTGTCTCCAACATTGGGGGTTAGGGCTGATGAATTTTGTAAGCATACAATTCAGTCCATGACAGTGCTCAATAGCTACATGTAACTATCATTACTGCATGAAACAGCATAGGTATGATATGATATTGACTGTCTATTTGCTAGACACTCACACTGGCTGGAGAAAAAATTCCTCAATAGAATCAAAAAGATTTTGCCAGTTTCAAGGCTGATTAAAAAAAAAAAATCTCTGGACTTTCTTTGTTTTTTTTTTTTATTATTATTATCCCCTTTTCCTATAATGTAATATACTGACCTCATGGTAAAGAGTTTGGTAATTAGATGTTAAGATTGCCCTGTATTCTGTGTTAAGACAGCCCTATATTCTGCATTGGGGTGAAGTTGCATAAACAGTGAAATAAAGTGGTTGAAACATCTCTGCCCTTTAGCATTTCTTAATGTCTAGTCAATGACTCATTTCCTAAAAATAGACTTTATAGTGTCATAAGATCCCTAACTCTGTTATTCCAAGCCAACCAACTGGCATTCTTCCTAACCTAGTTAGTATCATAACATGGCCACTGTCTCCATGTTAGATGTACCATCTTGGAGAAAGACAGGATGAACTTTACATTCTTATTTCCTAACAGGCCAGTAGTCTCATTTATCTGTGGAAGTATGAATAGATTCAGTGTTCTCTGGAAAAGCAAAATGACCTTTGGTTTGCTGATTTTTGAAAAGGCAAAAAAAATTGTTAGAGTGAACAATTTGAAATCCCAACTCCCCCTTAAAGCTTGGGTGATTTTGGCCACCATAATATATATAATGATGACAAACAAGCATATTGTGAAGTATTGTGAAGGCATAGAAGTTCTACATTTCAAGGATGTTGAATTTTGTTGTCAACTGCACTGAGATGAACTTGACCTTGTCAATGAAAAGCACATTAAAATGGTACCTTTCTAACATTCAGCACTACTCCTCCTTCTCTTCCACCAGAGTCCAGATAATTAATGGGAGAGTTTCCTCCTCTAAGTTAAAATTGGATGTGCCAGGGCATAACACTTACATGTGCTTAGCTTTGTCACCATCTAAACCTTAGCATTCAGTTTGGAACACACTCCTAAAAGACTAATGCTGTTTCAATGTATTTAACTAGGGAAAGAAACCTGTTCTCTTTCACTGCTGGCATATAAATATATGAGGAAAAGATAATGTTCAATCATACAAAGAACCTTACACTGTATTATTTATTAGAATGTCTGCATTCATTACGGACATTTCTAATGTATGGTACATATTTAATACATCACAGTCTATACATGTTTCAAGTGTGCTGTACTAGAGAGAAGTTCCAGTGCTAGATTTAGTCTCTAATTGCCTCAAAAAGGAGTTCTTGAGAGGTGACATTTTTACGTCTGAAGATAGCATAATGCAAACCCATACTGCCCTACCACACTGGAATTCATAAAAATGGTCTTTCCATGACATGACCTAATCCAAGCCAAATTGCCAGGACACCACTAAGGGAGAGAAATTCTAAAAAATACTAGAGTGAATTGTCTTTTATCTTACAGTAATTTTTCAGTAAAAACTTTCTATTTGAAGACAAAGAGAGTGAAAGGGATGGGTGATTGAAATTCGGAAAGGAAATTAATCAAGGGAGAATTACCAAAGGGCAAGAGTAGTGATAGGCTGTTTCTGGGGTTGCAACCATTCTTTGCAGAGAACACTGAGGGACTGAGAGGGGGTTCAATTGGGTAACTACTCATTTTCTCAAGGCCTTTCCTGACACCAAAATAGAGAAGAGTTCTGAGCAAAAGTTGTCACTTTCTGAATCTAGACCTTCGGAAATAGTCCTCTAACATGAAAACCCATAGAAATGTCTATGATGAAGACAGACCACAATTGAGTGTTAGTAAGGGTAGATCATGGAAGAGAAGTGCTACTCTTCATCACTATTTGCATTGACATTAATCCAATGAGGAAACTTGACCTACAAGAAGTAAGGAGGTTTCCATATATAAATTATGCCTGATAATGTTGAAGCATGTTATAAATTGCAAAGTTATTTCCTGTATATTTGCCCTCATTTACTGTAACCTGGCTGTGAGAGAGAACAGAGTGGTTAAATGATGTGTATGGAATTACAGAGCCAATCAGTAGCAGAATTAGTAAATACTTCACGATCCTACAATTTTTCAAAGATAAATCAAAAAGAAACTTATTCTAGCAATTGTCTAATGCCCATATAATGCCTATAACCAAAACTGGCTTGGGAGAAAGGGGCATTATCACAAGCCAACAAAAGTGACAAGGGCCAAAGTAGGAAAAAAATTTTTTAATGGAATATCTTGTTGGGTAAGTTGTGAAATAAAGCAGAACTGGCACAAATTTCTGAACGATATTCATGGGCATTACAGAGAGCAAGCAGATAGTAGGAAACAAAGGAATAAAGTAAATATGGATGGGCCATGAGTTTCAAAACAAAACTACTCAAGGGTAAGTAAAAGACAGACGTGAGGTCTAAACAGCATGCACAGAGTGTGGAGATTCAGCAAGATTACATAATGAAGTCAAGAAAGTGTAAAGGCAAACACTGGCACAGCCAAGTTGAAGAATAAAAGGGCGATTGCACCAGAGATTAAGATAAATAAAATAATAAGGCATTGTTCCAGTACATAAGGAAGAAAAGGTCAATGGAACAATCAACCGGGCCTCTGAGAGACTACTGGGGTAATTGACAGAAGAAACAGACAAAGCTTTTTTAGGGAGAAATAAATGTGTAACTGGAGGCCTTAGTTGCCTCAAAGCTCCCCAAGGCTAATAGGAGGCAGAAGAATCAGGGTCTTGGGGTCAGCAAGCAGACAGATACATAGGGGTGGGTTAGAAGGTTGGAGGGGAGCCATGTACTAGGGTGACCAGAACATGAAGTATTGCAAATAGAGAAGCACCTCCACACCCCACTTCACTGAGCTAATAACGAGCACACTGAGGCAAAAGGGAAACACAAACCTTAGGAGATTAGAAGAGAGGGAGTTAAATCAGAGCAGCATCCCAGGAAGGCAGAGGGGTACCCTGGAATACATCAAGGGAAGATGAGATTGAAGGAGAGGCTAAGGACAAACGTGGGGAGAGGGAAGGAGAGGGTGAGAAGGAGGAAAGGATTGAGAGAGAGAGGGAGGGAGGGAGGAAAAAGAGAGAGGGACAAGAAAGAGAGAGATGACATTTAAAATTTTAAAACCCAAAATGTTAACTAAGCCGGGAGGAAATACTAATTAGCCATAAAAGAAAAAAAAAAATGGGGGGGGGGAGGAGTGTATGGGAACTGAGCTGCCCATTCCCTGAATCCTGAATGAGGGGCTTTGGGCCGGGTGGATGCAAGCATCTGAGTTCCAGCTCCGGCCCTAGCCCTGTAGCTTGATTGGCTATGTGACCTCATACCGCGTTAAAGGGTAGGATCTGATGGCCTCTGAAGTCTCTCTCCTCCAGCTGAACTTTCTTTGGTGCCATCTGTCTCAGGTCCGCAAAACTGACCCTAAGGAAGCAAGTGTCCCTACCAATAGTGTCTCTCTTCGGTAGCCTCTTTAACAACCTTCCTCCTTCCGAATAATGATAGCCAACGTTTATTAAGTGTTTCCCAAGGTCCCCGCTGATCCAAGAAACACATAGTCACTTAAGCATCACAACAGCTGAACGAGGTAACTGTTAGTATTTTTCCCATTTTACAAGTGAGAAAATTAAGTATTGTTCAAGTAGAATCGGAATTAATGCTCAGGCCTTGTGGTTCCAGAGTCAGCGCTCCTGTTGCGGCTCAGTTCTCAGCCTCGGTGAAGGGGGGATCCCGGAGGCCAGCGCTGGATTCACAAAGCCACCGCCGCTGTCGCCACTGCTGCCCGAATGGGAAGCGGGGACGGGAGGAGACCGACAGGTAGTCTGGTCACCACTGCAGCCCGGCTCCTCGGGTGCGTGTCGCAGCCTCAGAGCATTCACGTGGGGCCAGCTGGAGCCACTGACGCCGGGGACAGAGCCTAGGCGGACCAGCCGGGGGCCTTAGAAGCCCCGCGTCTTTGTCGGTCATGGAAAAGCTCGAGAGAAGGTCTGGGAGGCTGGATTTGCGGCTGCAGGAGTCCAGACGACTTCCACTCGATTTCAAGATGCCTCATTCCTTGCTGCAAGAGAAACCTGGACCAGGTCTCCATGTGGGTACTCTCTTTTAGGACTTTGGAAAGGAATGGAGAAGGGGGATAAAAGGAAGAAATTGAAAATACGGAAAAGTTTAGATGCAGCAGCAAAGGCCAGAAAATGCAGTTTAAAAAAAAAAATCTCGATTTGGGGCCAAAAGCAGTGAGTTCAAAGCCACGCGTGACCTCGGCGATCACTCACACCTCTTGGAGTCTCCTTTTCCCTAGTGCCCTGCCTGCTGGGGGAGGGGGAGGGTCTTGAGCACGTGCTTCGGTTTCCTGACTTTGCCCGGGAATGCATCTGCACTAACACCTGCCTCCGAGGGCTGCTGCGAGGATGAGATGATATCATGCTTATAGGCTCGTATGAGTGCTCAATAAATGATAGCTGTTGCTGTTACTTTGTTGTTACTCTTTTCTTTCTAAAAAGAGGGTAACAATTCACGTCTTCCCTAAATGAGTGGTTGGGAAGGGGAGGGTTCTCAGGATGAAGTAGGCAATACTGTTACAAGCCGCGTTTGGCCGGCAGATGGACTTTTCAAACACCCTAGAGCGCTACAATTTGAAACTGAAAGAGAAGAGAGAGCACAGAGTGGAGCCTCCTTTCCGAATTCAAGCATTTCTTGGCAGAAAGGGGCAAGTTTTCCATGGGAGAACAAGGCTTTCGCTGGAAGAGCTGGCTTCCTGCCTTCGCGCAGCCAGCCAGGAGGCCTCCAAGGCACCGCGCCCTCCTGGGTCTCCGGCCTTGCTGCCCCGGGGTAAACGCCCCCGGCGCGGTGGGAAGTGTCCGCCCTGCGTCCAGAGAGCGACGAGTCCACGCCCTGCTTGGGCCCAGTTTGGCAGCTGCTGCAGAAGGACGAGGAGTCTGCTGTCTCAGATAGGACCTCAGCTCCAAGTTTCACTGCTGTCTAAGAGAAGACTTCAGACAAGACAGTTCTTCCATTTAATTTTCGACTAATACGTTCGCAAGGCTTTTTAATTACTTGCAAATGCATTTTCTCTGTACGATTATAGAATCCGTGTTGCCTGTCGGTTGCAAGGCTGAAGCGGAATACAGATCCGCGTTAGGCTTTTGACAAACAGCCCAAAGGGCTGGGTAGGGTCGTGAAGGAGGAGGTTTAGAAAAAGAAGGAGGGAGGGAGGGAGTTTAAAAAATCAATGACAATCCTTAAACCAAAATGACTGGAGAGTC
Organism: Galeopterus variegatus; assembly: GCF_000696425.1. Classification (NCBI taxonomy): domain Eukaryota; kingdom Metazoa; phylum Chordata; class Mammalia; order Dermoptera; family Cynocephalidae; genus Galeopterus; species Galeopterus variegatus. The sequence goes on along the minus strand of NW_007733139.1, from coordinate 53,437 downwards.
TGTCAGAAATGTTAATTTCCCCAAACATCCTAAAGCGCGTTTGGAAAATGGTCTGCCTTTTGTCGTTTGCAATTAGGTAACGTTTTAGGCAACGTGGCCCTTTTGTTGTTGAAGGTGGAAAGGGAGTGGAGGGTAGAATACCGAGAGGAAGTAGGACTTATCAAATCTTTGTTAACTGAAGAGGGGAGGGGAAAAATCTTTTGAAGGAGACCCAGAGTCAGTATCAGCACAGGCCAGAAAGGCAAGCAATTAATTGGGAAGGGGGTGGGGGCGTGAGCTGACCAGCGCGCCTGCGCGTGAGTACCCACGTTGTCATGCCTTTTCTCTTCAAATATTCTGATCCATGTAACTGGGTCAAGTTTAAGATACCTGACTTCTGCCCTGAATTGTCCTGATGTTTGGCGCACTTTTCTGTCTCCACCTTGCTCAATGAGAAACCATGAATTAACCAGGGGTTGGGATACTGCGTGGTGAGCCTAAAATATTTGTCTGTCAACCGAAGGATTGTCCCCACCCACTCAACGCGGTAGCAATTGGAAGAGGTTCGGAGGTTAGAAGAATCACAGTGTGTCCTTGGACCAGAAGATGTTTTCAGGTCCTTAAAATCCTTAGTGACTGAAAGCGGAACCTGAGAGCACCCTCTGTGGTTAGCTTTTGGGGATCCAAGGCTCGGTGCCTCTTGGAAGCCTATCCAGGTGGAGACACACAGAGGTCTGGGGATTCTCCAAGGGCTGAAATGGTGCCTGAAGGCAGGCAGAACAAGAACACTCCCAGAAAGGACACAGAAGTTCTCTGACTGCTCTGAATTCTCTAAAGACACCTCTGCTCTTTATGTTCATCCAAAATAGGGAGTGAAAGGAAGGAAGCAGGAAGCTGTAAGAAGAGGTGTTGATATTCAGACCTACACTTTTTGTTTTGCTCTGTGGAATGAACATTGCCCACTATGTTGGACCCTCAGTGCTTCATTGTTGTACTATACAAGTACCCTTTCAAAGCCAGGGTTATTGTGACTGTGGAAATTTTCTCCAATCGTGCAAATACACATCTGGCTTATGGAACTGCATGCCCCAGTGAAGCAGAACATACTAAATTTCATTCTTAGATAATGCACACACATGCTTGCTTAAGACATAAGTTTAATGGATTTAGTGTCATCTCTACCTTCCTCTAGAAAGAAAGGAAGGAAAAAAGGAAGGAAGGGGAGAGGGAGGAAAGAAGAGAAAAAATGAAAAAGAAAGAAAAAGAAAGAAGGGAGAAAGGAAGATACCGTGGTTGATTCAGGTGTGTAAATGTATCCAAGGAAATACTTTTGGTTGAAAATGCCCAAGTAATTGCAATCATTACTCTAATTACATCAGTATTACACAGGCAATTTTGTTGGAGAAGTCTATTCAGGCAAGAAGAAAACAAATAAAATCAATTTTCAGGAGCAAAAAGAAACCCCACATAGCAAGAACAAAAAAGCAAAATACACAAACACACCTCTGAAAAAAACATCTACTAGTTAGGGAAAGGCATGTGTTGTTCAACAACTTCAAACTCGCAGTGTGTGGCAGGCCCTTTCAGTGGAGATGTTTGAGATTTGGTGAAGCTGGACTGACTTGGTGGTACCAGCCTAGAAGCACAGGAAGGGATCAGTGACTCCCCAAAACTCCCTCCACCTGTCTTAACCGAGACAGTAATGATGTATATACAGATTTCATTGCAGATTCCTAAAATGACTTTGGTAGGACAATCCCTCCTGGAGTGTGGAGCATGGAGCCAGAAGGAAAAACAGCAGCACTGGGTCCTAAGGGAGACCCTCTTCAGCTTCTAGGCTGCCAAGCTGGCAAGGTTTCTCCCGTACTCTTTTGGGCTATTTTGAGTGGTCCTGGCCTCTGGCTGAGCTGGAATGCACACCACAGGATCCCCATGGAGGGGACCCCAAGTGATAGTCACCATGTCTCCAATGAACCATGGCCAGTTAATTCAATTACGCCACCCACTGGAGAATGTGTGGCCAATCGCTCTTCAGGAAAGGAGCAAAACAGAGAGAGAGGAATTAACTTTGCTGAAAAGCCCAGTCTTCAGGTCAAGCAGTATGGCACTTATTAATTGCTCAAGACTAGTAATTGGATGGGAGAGGGAGATGGGGAGGTCTGTCTGTCAGAAATAAATCCCGTGTGTGCACGCACATCTCTCACACACACGCAGACACCAAACACAACACACACCTGCCTCAATGAGTTTCTTTAGAAAAGGAGCGTGCTGAGCAACCCCAGAGCAGATGGAAGAAAGTGCTGACCAGTGTGTGCATATGGCATGGATAATTTCCCCAACTTTTCTTTCATGGAGAAACAGCTTTTTAAATTTTTTTAAGTTGGGATGAGGCAGGAGAGAGCAGTTGGCTAAATGAAGTTTCCCTGCAATTCAGCTGCTGGTGTCAGAAGCCAGGACATGGGGGTAGGAGGAATGTTTTCCAAAGGAGATGAGGGCCCTGGCAAAGTAGATCCCAAAACTGAAAGAGAACCACTGTATCTTTCCTCCTCCTTCCTCTCCTTTAAGTACAAATAAAAGTTGTGGTTTCCTCTCTCTCTCTCTCTCTCTCTCTCTCTCTCTCTCTCTCTCTCTCTCTCTCTCATTCTCTGTGATCTTTAGTTTCCTCCAAGTCCATGGGGTTCAGGAAGCACAGTAAATAAAACCCTGGACTACCTTTGTTTGGGTACATAAAAGTCACTCAGAAAAGTGGAGTGAAGATAGGGAATGGAATGGGGAGATACGGTTGACAATTATTCCATGATGTCCTGAAGTATTCGGAGGGGTGAGGCAACTAGAGATCATTTCTGTGGGATATACTCAGTTGGAGACCAGAGCTCATTGCAAAGAGTATCATAAGGCTACATCTTCCAGGTGCAGGGGCTGTGTGTGGCTATTCTCCTGAAAAGGGACAAACACGTGGACCAAATGCACTGGGACGGCAGGCAGAGCAGGCGGCCAGGTCCTCTTGAGTCTCCCAGTTGCACCACGAGGAGAGGGTTTTGCATCTGCTGCCTGGACCTAAGCTGGGAAGAGAAGAACCCTTCGCCTTCAATGAAGATGTACCTGACAGTAGGGGTGTTGGGGAGGCAGTTGCAGCTTGTCTGAAAAGGGGCAATCTTTTTCCATTTGACTGGGACTAAGTGAGAAGCCAACATCATGCACCAGGAAAGGCACATTTGGCTATTCCCAAGATAACCTGCAAACTCTACATATTCTTCTAGAGGATAAGGGTGTCAAACAAGGGTTCCTAGGGTATGATCGTGTGGTCAGGCCCCTGCTCCCATGGAGGATTAGATTATTTATTTCCTCTGTGGATAAGCTATGGAGGTCCCGCTCGGAGCTGGCAAGTAAAAACTCCACTGCAAGCATTTTGGGATTCAGTCCCTCAGAGCCAGTGGCACTCATCTTACACCTCCTACTTGAAGACCAGCTGGACATTCTTCCTTTTCATCTTTTCATTGGGTTCTCAGTCTCCTGACTTCATTAAACCAAAATACGGAATTTCAAGAAGGGGGTGGGGGCCACTGGCACACCTTGAAACAGGGAGCAAATGTTGGCTGCTGACCCCTGTGCGGGCCTGAAGCACCGCGGATCTCCATTTCAGACAATGCATTTCAATTCTTGTCGTGCGCCTTTGTCCATTTGTATAAAGCAAAGAGCGCTGAGTGACAGCTCCAGTTAGCTTGCTTGAGCAGATCCTAGTAAACCCTCCCAAACCCAGACCTAAAAAAAAAAAAAAAAAAAGCCACATGCCTGTTTGCCTGCGGCTTATTATTAAGATACCTTCTCAGCTTAAACACTTAAAAGCTAACCAAATGAAATGGCAATTAAGACTGAATTACCCCTTCTATCTCTGAGATGAGTCTGTGGGGCCAGTCAGTTTGTATGGGATAGACAGGCTTGGAGATGGGACCTTGCAAAGCCTCAGTATTGCAGGCTTGTAGTCATCACCACTCCCTCCAGGCACTAGACGACTTGGTGGGGGAAGCTGAATTTGGAACGAAGTAAAGCTCAAAAACTGTTTGCAAGTCAAGAAATCCACTGAAAAGACGGAGATAGGTGTGCACTGCCTCCTTCCTGCCCTCACGTTGTAAAATATAACTTCCAAGTATTTAAGGGTTATTCGGGGGTAATGATGTTCAAATACCTAGTGCCACTGCTAAATGGTCAATACCTCCCCCCACTCCTGCACCCAAACAGCACTATTTCCAAAATGGAAAAAGGAAAACACAAAAGAGGAGGAAAATGGATTGTGTTGGAGAGTGAAAGACAACATTTTACCTAACTGGGGAATCTTGTCCCACGTCTTTATTTTCTTGCATTTTTTCCTAAATACATTGCCAGTTTCAACACTTCTTTATAATGGAAACTTGGGACCGTCCATCACAGATATTTATTTTAAAAGCTGTTGAAAAGTGTAAGCCACCGCCTGGTGTTGTGTTTCTAAGAGGAGGAAAGAAACCAAATTCGATGTAAATATGAAAAGAGCTGTATTGTTTCCACTTGGGCAAAGGCAGACACCCCAGTCTAGGAAAAATTGATTTGGGTGCTTGTTGAAAAAAGCAGCTTTCAGCACCCAGGGAGTGGAACCAATAGGAATGAACACTTACCCTTGTAAAAGGAAGCTTTAATTAATATATATTTATATCTCTAATAGACACATATTGAAGCTAGCTTTCTATCTTCACAATAAAATGTGTGCAAATGATCTCCGCAGAGATGAGTCCCCACCTCAGTCGGTAGAGAAAAGCATGATAAAGGTTGGAAAAAATGGATAAAAATGTTGAAAGAACCTCCAGTTCCTTATTAGGCGAAGATACAATATTTATTCCTTGTCTCCTGGGATAAATCTCTTCTGCCTATTGTCCTCCCAGTTCTCAGTGCTGATGCTTAATTTTCAAAACTTCTATATTACCAAGGGACCTACGACATCAGCCAAAGAAATACTCAGCAAGTACAAAATCTGTTCCAGGGAGCTGCTTTTGTGCAGAGGGAAAATTTTGTTCCTACAGGTTTTTAAGTGGGTACGAGGGAAGGAGCTATCTGATCCGGGCAAAACCATTACAATTTAAATCCTATCTATAGAACATTTTTTTTCCTTAAAAAAAAAATTGGAAAATACAAGAAGTTTGGATTTTTTTCCCGATTCTTTTTTTGGAGGGGGAAATTGCATCGTAAGCTTTCGGAGAAACCCAACATGTCAACTACCTTTCCAGGACTAGTCCACGATGCCGAGGTATTATTACTTTTTTTTTTTTTTTTTTTTTTTTTTTTTTTTTTTTTTTTTTTTTTTTTTTTTTTTTCTGAGCGCGCGTGTGTGTGGCGGCGGCGGCGGTGGCGGCGGCGGTGGCAGCTTCCCCTGTCTCTAATCTATATTGGACCGTTACATTTAATTATAATCTGGCTTTAGGGGGAAGTTAAGGAAGGAAAGGGGAGAAAGTTCGTTATGACATCTGTCGCCAGGAAGGGCAACTCTATGCCACGCTAAGAAACATTTGCCATAATGAGGGGGAAAACATAATCCTAATAATAAGGAAGGCTTGGCGGGGGGGGGGGGGGGGGGGGGGGGGGGGACGATGAGGAGAAAGAGATAGAGATGGAAAAAAGATTCTCAGAAAGAAAAAGAAAAGGAATGATGGGGGGCGTAGGTGGACAAGGGGGGGTGGGGAACAGCGCACCCCTTTTGGAATGGGATAATTCAAGAATAGGGAAGCAGAAAAGGGGTGGGGGGGTCGGATTCCCTCCCCCAAATGGCTAAGGAAGTGAGCAAGTTGCACGACCGGATTTTTTTTTTTTTTTTAATATGTGACAACGATTTTGAGCAGCTCCTGCCGATCATCTCAGTATGGACAGGCGCAGGATTTCGGTGTTGGGATCTGGTTGGAGTGGCGAGGCGCCGGCCAGCGCTCTGCCAGTGGACTCTCTCCTTCTGCTCCACATGGCCCCGGAGTCAGTTGCAAACCTGGCTCCCAACGTCCAGCTCCCTGCACAAGTTGGACAGGGGCTGTGTGTGTCTGTGCGTGTGTGTCTGTATGTGTGCGTGTGTGTGCGTGTGTGGTGTCACCCGCACCTATATAGGGTGGGGGATTTTTTTTTCCTCTCTCTCCACTGTGAGGACGAGGCCGCCCACCCCCAGTTCTCCTGTTCGCAAAGGCTTTCTGGCAAAGGCGCTGAGCCCAGGCTGCGGCTCGGCCCGAGCCCTGAGCTCTTGCTCTCTTTGGAGAGCCAGAGAAAGCTGCTGGCTCTGGAAGAACGTAGCCTTGGTTGCAAAATGACAAACCTCAAGTTTTTCTGCTCTCCCTTTTCCCCCTCTTCCTTCCAGATACGTCACGACGGATCAAACAGCTACCGTTTGATGCAGCTTGGCTGTCTGGAGTCCGTAGCCAATTCCACTGTCGCCTATTCCTCCTCTTCTCCTTTAACTTACTCCACCACGGGCACCGAGTTTGCGTCCCCCTACTTCTCCACTAACCATCAGTACACCCCGCTCCACCACCAATCCTTCCATTACGAGTTCCAGCACAGCCACCCGGCCGTCACCCCCGACGCCTACTCTCTGAACTCTCTCCACCACTCTCAACAGTACTACCAGCAGATCCACCACGGGGAGCCCACCGACTTTATTAACCTGCACAATGCGCGGGCGCTCAAGTCGTCCTGCCTGGACGAGCAGAGGCGGGAGTTGGGCTGCCTCGATGCCTACCGCCGCCACGACCTGTCCCTCATGAGCCATGGCTCTCAGTATGGAATGCACCCAGATCAAAGACTCCTGCCAGGGCCCAGCCTGGGGCTGGCCGCCGCGGGAGCAGACGACTTGCAGGTAAATAAGCATGCATGCAGCGAATTTGTCTGCGCCCTCCCCTCTTCGCCTTCCCCCTCCCGCTCCATTAATGCTCCGTCAGCCGTCTTCTCTCTCTCTCTCTCTCTCCCTCTCTCTCTCTCTCTCTCTCTCTCTCTCTCTCTCTCTCTCTCACACACACACACACACACACACACACGAACACGCACACGCACACGCACGCACACATCCCACTTATGGAAAGTTATCAAACAATTAAAGGAGGAGTGTGACCATTCTCCATTCTGTCCCTCTCATTGGATCCAGTCATTTCACCCGGACGCGCGCGAGTCCGGCTAGCTGCGGCCCCCACCTTCGGTCTGTCTTCACGAAGTCTTTCCTGAATCCACATTTCTGATCCGGAGGGTATGGGGTGAGGGAGATCAAGGAGGCTGGGGTTGAGCCAGCTGAACTCAGAGTAAGACCCGATAAGTTGATAACCAATCGCACCCTCAGTCTCTGCACTTTACAGGTTCTACCCATGCGTCCTAGGCTTTTGACCCAGAATGAGCTTGCAGGGATCTTAATATTAACGGTGGGATATTTTGTTCTCCGGAAATTGTTGGGTTGCTGAGCATTACCAAAAGTTTCACCAAATCCACTAGATTGCTGTGGAAAGTAAAGAATCACAAATGAAAGCCTCAAAAAACAACCCCAATGAAAGGACCCGCACAATGCACGTTGCCAGGTTGTAGTGTTGAGCCTAATTCTTTCTGTTTGATAAGAGTCCAAAACCGCAGCCCAGTTGGATGATTCACTTTATTTTTTTCTCTTCAGGCCATTACATTTCACTTAAGATGCAGCCCCTTATAAAGACAAAAATGAAGGAACAAAGAAAGGAGGGGAGGGAGAAAGAGGCAGGGAGCAAGAAAGGATAAAAGGAAGGAAGAAGAGGAGGAAGGATGGGAGGAAGGAAGGAATTCAGATACTGTGGAGGCCTTTACTCAGACGATCTCTTTTACTTTCTTTCTTGGATCCAGGCATTTCACATTTTTTCACGTTTTTTGCTAACAATAGAATTTATAATTATTCAATCGTATTGTCAGACAAACAAACCCACAGAGAATTCAGAAGACCCAAATTTGTAGCTTCTTTCAGCTTAAAGTGCAGCTCTACCTGCCATTTCTACTTTTTCAGTCTGTACAAAGTTGGCCATCTTCTTCACACTTTTCGTGATTAACGGAGAGGTATTCCAAAACCACAAGTTGGAGACATAAGAGATCCCTTGTTGCGCACAGAAAATCTTTCCCCTTCATTTATCTCTGGGCAGGGGAATATTTTTAAATTAAAGTGGAAGCCCTTACGGTTCCAACAAAGAGAAATAGCTGCAATATCGGTGCACTAGAAGGAAGATATGGCTCCATAAACCTTGACTTTCTACATGTACATTTACGAAATAATTTTATACAGTCAGGCCATTTTTACATTTTTCACAAGGATCCCCTTATGTCTCACGAGGGGAAAAATCTGCCTTTCAATGCCTAGCTCAACTAAAACCTATTTACTCCTTTTAATAGCAGCGTCTGCTGCTGATTTTTTTGTATCTGTACAAATTTTTTTTCTGTGCTAGGCACAAAGCTGAGCATTTTTCAAAAGGGGGGATTAGAACATTTGCAAGCACCAGACAAAGAGCAAATCCCGTGCAAAAGGACACCGTAGTTTATCCAATTTTCGACTTAGTGCCATTCAACTGGTCATTTATGCAATGTCATCTGACCAAACAACATGTTTTACTTATGAGGGGGGATAGTTTGTTAAGCAAAGAGACCAAGATTCATTTCTTCTAAGAAAATACACTGTTTAATGGTGCGCCAGAGAATGGGAGGAAATGTGGTTCACTCTTTTGGAGAGCTTCGAGGACCTTTACCTTCTACATTCAGATAGTTTGAAATATTTTTTTAATCTTATACTCAATTCTTAAACCTATACTTAATCTCCCTTTTGCCTTTTATTACTCATACTGAGACAATATTATTCATACTGAGGAAAACACTCCAAAATACTTGAAAAACTAGAGTATGGCATGTGATAGATAGATCGATCGATCATAGATAGATAGATAGATAGATTGATTGATATATATTCTGTGTATGTATATATCATACCATATGCTATAAAGTAAGTTTGTAAATCTGGTGAGTTATTTTCTTCCACTCTTCCTGATGGTGGAATGAAAAAGAGAGTCATAGCTACTTTTAAAAGGAGAAATGGGGAGGGGGCGTGTGGGAGAAACCCGTCTCTCTCCTTTTATTTCTTCCTTTTTAAAACATTCATCAGCATATGCCTCATTTCAAATGCAACAAATGTAAATATACTTTTCCCTGCACAGAATTTTAAGTGAAAGTCCAATGGTTTGGAGGGCAGTCTAAGTCTGCCTAACAGATGCAAACAGTCTTGTGGCTTCAGTTCCATCTTTGAGTCTCCTAAAAAGATTTGCTATGGCCAACAAAGGAAACTGTCACACCTTTTCCCATCACTGCTTTAATTTATGCTCAGTCTCCAAGTTTTTTTTTTCATATTGATTTGATAATCACTTTAAGGCAGAACATTTAAAATAAGAAAGAACTCGTGAGTAGGTTGAAAAGGGGGGTCTTACAGGCCTGCTTCAATATGGTGAAAATGGGAAGGCGAAAGGGAGCCAGGGCTGTAAAGGTTGTTTTGTAAAGTGGGTTTTTATTATGCACCGACTCTCTCCGCATTTACTTAACTCTTCACGGGCTGTTGGGTAGGTTAACACCCTTCAAGGCCTCTTTCATGTCCAATACCTCGTTTGTTTGTAAAGGAAAATGAGCCTTTAACACATTTCGATTCCAAAAAAAAAAAAAAAAAAAAAAAAGGCAGACAGAGAGAAGTTTTTATTTTTCTTAATCAAAAATCAGCAAACCCTTTCCATCTTTCCAGCTCAAATGAGTCCTCAATCTACTAGGAGCCTGAAGATCTAGAGTGATTGAACCTGAAGGTATTTTCTCTGTAATACCCATTTTGGATAGCATTATGGTATGTTTCTACATTTGGGGTAAAATAGAACTGCCATAAGATATCTTAAATCCTGAATATGAAATAGCTCCTCTGAGCCCTCAAGAAACCCACAGTCCCAGACGTGACACCCCTAGGTATGATTCGCTCCACTCAGAAAGTGCTGAGTATACATTGTCTGTGTATATGCTATGTGCCTTGATGGGGACTCAAAGGGCTTCTTATTCTCTTATGCCAAGATGAAAGGCTCTCAGGCACTTTGAAGTGTAATATTGTATGGTGATGTAAAATGCATACCTTAAGATTTATACAACTTTTAGACTGTGGTTTTTCTTGCAATTTTTTTTTTCTTAAAATTGTTTTGCTGGCAAGCTTGCTTCGGTTCAATGGTTGCTTTCAAATGTCTACTGAGATGAGGTTCAGGGATGGGACCATCTGAAACACTTTACCCACGTGGTCATACCTATCAGTATCTATTTAAGTGATTTCATTTCTGTTTCTTTTATTAAGGGCTCAGTGGAAGCCCAGTGTGGGCTAGTCCTCAACGGCCAAGGCGGAGTGATAAGAAGAGGTGAGTAACAATATGTTAACCTTCAACATTCTTCTCTTATCTATTACTTTGTTTTGAAAATCTGGAGGTGCTTTTAAACATCAGAGTTCTCATCTGATGATTAAAAATCAGCTACTCTTAGTCAATGATTCTAGTCCCACACAGGCATACTCACATAAAAAAGACTCCCTTCTTCCATTGTGTTTTGAACCCAGGCAGTGCCCAAAAGACTTGTGATACAAGATATTGCTGCTCCTCATAGAACAGTGACAAAATCAAAGTTAGAGTCAAAAAATAAATAAAATAAAATAAAAACAAAAACAAAAGAAACAAACTTCTCACACCCCTTTCCCCCATCACCAATACCACAACCTCAAGCAGAATTTCTGGTCTCTTTTAGCCCTAAATGTGCCAGCCACAGCCTGGGTGTTTGAGGTGATGGTGTTAGCTTGAGGCTTTGGGGGATTTTGTGAAAGGCTAGATCGTTCAGGCTTTAGGGAAAGCTAATGAAACACCAATATTGTGGCTACCCTTATTTTTCTAAGTGTCCAGAACATTTCTTTCTCTAAGGGAGGGTGGAAGGAGGAGGTGGTGTTAACTGTACCGGATAAAGCTTTCTTCTTCCCATCTGTTGAGGAACACATCTGAACCCAGAGTTACCCATGGAATAGGAAGGTGGGGGTTGGGGGAGGAAGAAAAAGGAAAGAAGAGAGCTGTTGCTTTCAGCTCAAACACTGAAGGGGGCTGCGCCTCAGATGTTCCATTTTGACAAAAGGTTGTGAACTATGACATTCTCAGGGCCTCAAGGCAGTGCAGACTTTGCTGGTTTCTCCACTTAACTGTACCCAGAGCCTCTGAAGTTTATTTTCCTAGTGAGCCGAGTAACCCGAGAATCACACAAGAGGGACCAGCTGTTATCCCAACTTCATACGAATTAATAAGATGTGGCCTATTCACCAAGACTAATTCCCACTCCAAGTCCTCAATTGTCTTTAGTAATCAAGCTACTAAAACCTGAGTCATTTCTGATGGTACCAAATAAATGTCCTTCGGCCCCTCTCCAGCTCTTTCAAAGTTTCTTGAAATATTTGCTTTTCTGAAGAGAGAAATGTACTGGGAGAAAGCAATGGGTTCTTCTGTGTTTAAACTACAGATTTCTCGACCTGATGTCCAATGTGAACTTCTATTTAAATTTACGGGGAAAGAAAACAAAGGGTGCTTTCCGTTTGGAATGTGGCTATTGTCATAGTGAATAACTGGAGTTTACACCAATTTTAAAAAGCTATTCAACTCTGTTGTTTCCCCTTACAGAGACTTTGAAACTATTGTTTTTAAACTAATTACTAGTATTACTCAATTTTTTTAAAAAAATCAGGTATATTAAGCTTGCTAGCTAGACCAGTACTCAGCCATATAGAAATGGTATAAAATTGGCTCAAGATTAGGGAATGTTAAATAAAATATACACAGTGATAAAAAAAAAAAATACACCGCGAAAAGAATACACAGTGAAAAGGGGGCCAGGTGAGACGTGCTGATCGGAATCTGTTGAGGCCAATAAAACTAAAGGTGAGGCAGAGATCTCAGGACGCACGATGTCGGTGGTGCTGAAGGACAGCGCCACTAATTAAGGACGGGAGCTCGCTCCTCCCAGAGCCGGGCTCGCGCTACTGCCGTTTTTGCATTTAGTTACGCACTTGCTACAAGATCATCTTCTCCAATGCTTGGAAATTTCATCAGACAGTAAGACAGCTGACAGAGGGTGTGAATTATTTGAGACCGAGGGCGAGAGCTGGAGAGGAGGTGGCTGTAGAATCAGTTGAATTTCCGGACAGAGATTTAGGAGACACCATCTTACTCCTCACCATCTTCCCCAAAAGTGCCAAAGCTCTTAGGGATCTACAAGGTGCGAGCTGTGGGTCTCACCTTATCAGAGCAACAGAAATGGTCTTCTTTAGGTTAAGTTTTATTACTTTTGTAGAATCCAATACCTATTGTTTCACCTAAAAATCGTAGCTGAATCCGCTATTTTAAACCAAATATTGATCTTGTAGGAGAAAAGTGTTGCACCACAAGAGAAAGGGGATGTAATAATTTGGGGTTTATGTCTGTACTGTTTGACTAAACCCTAATTCTACCCCCCTCCCCACACGCACACACTCCTTCGAAAGAATTCAGAATTTAGCTGATATGTTACTTCATTTCCACATGTCTCAGAGAAAGGCCAATTAACCTGGCTGAGTCCTGGAGAGAAGGGTGTGTGTCTATGTGTGTTTGTTTACTCTGAAATGATCGATTTTAATTTACAAGTGAATAGCAAGAAAGTGTTGCCTTATAAGGATGTGCATGTCCTTCCAGAACACACCCAGCCCCTCGTCTCAAAACTCCTTTTTTGTCAGCACCAGGATCTCTCAAGTGAGCTAACCGGCAATCCCTAAAGCGCTCCCTTTTTTGAAGAAATGCTACAAAAATTCTCTTAAGTCACAATGGTGCACAGGACTCCTAATATCAATAGCTCAGGCCACCTTGGTCAAAAATCAAAAGGACATTAACTAAAATGTTCTGCCATACTGTCATTCCTCATATAATCCACTATTGTATAACAGCTTAGATGAGAATGTCTGTTTCTTTTTCAGTCCACACATTATAGATGGATGACTCTCCCCATAAAATACAATTTTTTGAAAAGCACAACTTTTTAGCGTTTTGTCTGTCCTGCTAAGTTCCTGGATAAATTTACATTTCTAATGATTTCCAAAATGTACTATGGTAAGAAGAAAAAAAATAGATTTAACTTCCAAAGACCCCCAAATGTTCTTCTTGAAGAAATACAAATGCCTATGGACCTTGTGTGATTTCATCAGGGAGAGTCTGTTCAAGTTTGCAGTGGTGTGGAGGGCTTGGGAGGGTCTCAGTTATTCTTTAAATTTGGCCACTTCAGCTCCTAAAGAACAAAATGCCATTTCCCTAACTCACATTGTTAAGTGGCAATCACATTGGTTTTGAAGGCCTGGGTAATGAAGGCCTGATAGCCAAAGAATCCGTGAAAGAGGGGGCAACGGCGTGGTAATTACCACCTAGTTAAAATATTTGCCACCGCCTCGCAGGCGCAGCTCCCCGCGCGCTCCCGCTCGGTTAATGGTGTGCGCGATTTTGCCCGCAGCTCCGCCACTCCAACCATCAGAACCAATAATCTTTACTTTACCCTGTGCTCGCGTATCGATAGCTTCTTTCGCCTCGGGCGTCGGCTTTGATATGTTAATATTTCTGAGTAGCAAATTCTGCAGAGATCATATTAATGTTGTACGTACAGAGTGGAGCTTTGCCTTCGTTGAATATTCAGATACCGAGTTTCAAAAGGCATCTCTTGAAGAAATGAGGCTTCTATTTACGGGAGTCGTCTGTGTTTTTAATCATTAAAAAAAGAAAAGAAAACCCACTCTTCTTTTTCCGGTGAAATCTTCTGAGGATCACTCATGCCCCCCCCCCCACCTTTGTCAGGCGCCGGTCCCTTTCATTTCTTGCTCTGAGTATTTAATAATAAGCGAACAATGTTGACGACAATGATGATGATGATGATGAAGCTAACAATAAATAGATCCAGACTGGAATCCCAAGGTAGGAGTTCAATTGGGTAGTGGGCTGTGGCATTCAGAAGAGGATGGAGGTGAGATGAGAAGGCCCAGTCTTTCCATATGTGGGTGGAAAGTGACATTTTGGCCCTGGTCTCTTTTGTGAAATCAGGATGGCAAACTAAAAAAAAAGGGGGGGGGGCGAGAAAAAATGAAAAAAGCGAAGAGGGGAAGGGCTCTTGTTTCGCTTTGTGATCATTCTGCCTTGCAGCCCCAGGCTAATTTCAGAAGCTTAAATACCGCCGTAGCCTCTGGGCCACGCGGAGAGGGAACGGACACGGCCACTGGCAGGCAGGAGCGTTTTCCTGATTGCCCGTGGCTACACAAAATACAAACTACTTCGAATCAAAACATTTTGGGGGAATTAATATGATCTGAACTCTGCACGTTTTAAGAGTTAGAGTTTGTCAGATCACTTAAAGGTGACTGGCATGCAAAGGCGGAGGCATTTACGCCACGTACAAATATTGTCAGACCTGATTTATATTTTACAATGCATCTTCGAAATGGAGCTTTAGCTTTAATCGCCCAGTCTACCAACAACAGGGTGGATGGACCTAACCGCTCTTCCCTTTTGCCTCCCTCATGGCGGTCCGCAGGTTGCTTGGACGGAAGGGTACACTTTTCTTCGTCTCGGATTTCTCGAGGGCCCTGAGCCTTGGAATCCGGATTAGAGAGAGCCCTTGGCTCTTTCAGCAGCTCCTGGAAGGAGTAAGATTGGAGGAAGGTGGGAAGCCTTGTCTCTCCGTCTTTGTCAGCGCTTACAGACTAGAGAGGGACTACATTGAATCATCTCTCTCTCTGCTAGAACTGGCCAGAATTCATCTCTAAGACTTACCCACTGTGGGTGAAAATAGATCCAGAGATACACCTGGAGCCTGGCCTGCCCTCTTAGTCCCCAAATTCAGATGCAGCAGATTTAAAATTCAATTTCCTTAACATGAAGTCTAAAATTCGTGTACCAGAGAATCTAGAGGCATGGTTTGTAGGAAATCGTCGGGGGTTGGGGTTCGAGGGAGCTGCTTTCCTGTAGCCTACAGCTTTCTCTCTAATTTCTTTACCATTTTGAAAATCACCAAAAGCCAGTGCACCCTCTGCATTGAGGAATGGGGATTAATCCCCTATGCACACTATTACGCATCCACCGCCACATTAAACCAGCAGGTCTCCCTGTGCAAACCTCCCTTTCTTTTGTTCTGCCTGGAAACTGCACCGGGAGGAGCTCATTCAGCCCTGGTAATCTAGTTATACCTGTAATGATATATCCTTCCCCCAAACAGCACAATTCGCTGTTGACACATCATCAAAGGCCTGCTTGATTATAAGTAAGCCCCTCCACCCCCACCCCTTTGCTGTTTGATTACAATTAATACCTACTGCTGTGGCGGGAGGGGGTCAAATGGGGAAGGAGGATAGGGAAGGGCGAGAGGCTAGAGGGCAAGCGGCCGAGATGGATCCTATACCACCCAGCTCACACGCGCACCTCGCAGAAATGCAACTGCAGAATAAACAAGGACAGGAAACTCGTGTAATCGCTTACACATTTTTAATGTGTCAGAAAAAACGAGCGATCACTTGAGATGAAGAAGGGGAGAAAAAAAAGTCCCTGCCGTTTGTATTTCTTTCATTTGAATTGTAAACATCTGTTTGGCTGTAAGGCGAACAGAACATTTATTTTGCTCTCAAGATTTGGTCTAATTATGTCAACACCGACGCGGCAACGAGTGGGGCGGCGCTGCGGCTTTGGAGAGGCTGAGCGCACCGGCCCTGCGCCCGGAAGCCCGCGAGGAAGTATTGATCGCACCTGGAGAGCGCGCTGGGCCTCTTGCCACAGCCGAGCGTGTGCTCAGAGGGGGTAGGCGCGGTGACTGGCGTGTGGCGCAGAGGCAGCTTTAGGGGCGCCCAGGGAGCCGCAGCTCCTTGGAGACAGCCGCCGCTGTTTCCTTTGCCCTAATTGCCTTGAATGAGAAGAGGAAAAGCGCGCCCAGGCGTCGGTGTGGCGCAGAGGCAGCTTTAGGGGCGCCCAGGGAGCCGCAGCTCCTTGGAGACAGCCGCCCCTGTTTCCTTTGCCCTAATTGCCTTGAATGAGAAGAGGAAAAGCGCGCCCAGGCGTCGGCGCTTGGCTGTTCCATACAGTTGCAGCACAAATGGTGGGTGGGAGTCTTATTCCACAGCACAGCTCGCACCCTACGACGTGGTAGTTGCTCAACAGAATGGCGGGGTTGGGTGGTCTTTACACAGGTTGCTGAGCACACGTGCGGCCATTTCCCATTGCACCTACTCGCAAAGTAGGGAGATAAGTAGAGCGGGTGTGAGCATCCCCATTTTTCAGATGGACAGACTGAGACCTAGAGAGACCCAAGGTCTATTGGGTTGCTAGTTGGCCAGGATTTTACTTGTAGCCCAGTACTCTTTCTACTACCTCACACTGTGCCTGCGGACACAGGGTCAGACGTCCCCAGCTACACCAAGAAAAGCGCAGCCCCAACCCGTGCTTCTTCAGGCCGCAAAGGATCTAACAAGGTATGGCAGCCGGAGGATCTGCATCTCCGTATTTTGTGACTGGTTTTGTCACACCTACAGTAAATCTTTGGCTGACTTATGAAAGCCATGTTCTAGACAAGTGACCTTCAGTAGATAGTTCCTGATTTCTGAAACTGTCACCATAGCTACCCATCAGAATTTGCAGTTTCACTGGAAATAGGAAGCCCTATCTCCAAATTTCAAATTTAAAAATAGTGACCTCCATAGAACTATTGCTTCTGTGCACTATAATAGAAAAGAGATAAACTCTGGAGGAGTTCCTTATGAATACCCTAGCTGTGGCACCAAAGACATCTCTAACTGGGTGCTGGATCTAGAATTAATACCAAACAATTTCAATAAGAGCTGACATGCAACACAGGCACCAGGAGGAACTTCAAGTAGTTACACTGGGGGTGACACCTTAAATGGCTTGCTGTGGTCCACTGTTTCATGTCTTTCCTTCTTTGAGATCTCATCATTTTCATCTGTAGTCTGCCTCCCCTTGAAGAAGTCACACCTCTTCAGTACTTTCATTCCAAATATAGCACTCATTATATTGGCCTATTAATTTTTTCTGCTTTCCTAAAAAATAAACCACTGAGAAGAAAGATATCAGGTTCTCCATGTTGCTGTAAACTCTACAAGTTGCCAAATCTTTAGCCAAGACGAGAGTTCCCCAAGGCTGCAGCAATGCCAAGTATCAAAGCAACAGAAATTCCCTTTAAAGATGCTGTGACATAAAAAATAAAAGACTCTAGAGTTGATAGCTAATCCTGAATACAAAATAAATCCTTCAGGCAATTTGTGTGTGCATAAAGCATACTCTTAATAAGCAGCCGGTGTAACTTACCTTATAATGCCTATTTGAGCATAAACCAGAAGCCCAACCTGGATGTAGGAGAGAAAGACTCAGGGCCCAGGGAGTTAGCACATTGCTAGGTAGCAGACTTAATGGTTTCTCTGGGAGCAGCTGGCTTTTAGCACACAGGGTTATCTTTGCCGAAAGGGACAATTTTCCAATAAAAGAGAGCCTCTTTTAACTTATTTTACAAAAATGATAATTTTCTGCATCTCCCTAAATTAGGTTTTTAACCCACTGAAGATTAGGATTGTGTCTTTCCCTTTCCTTATCAGCCAGGAAAACAATGCGTACCTACAGTCAAACACTCTCTTCTCTCACTCATAATAAACTTTAGACTGATTGGGTGAGATTCCATGTGGTCTCAATTGTTTTCAAGAGAAAAGGGGGTTATGTAAAAATACACATTTGTTTATGATTGGCAGAGACTATGTCAATTTTGGATATAGACACTGAATTTTTGTTTGTTTAATATTTTTGTTTCAGACTATCCTAAATCCTAAAGTAATCAAGGTCATAAGTCTCACAGTATGGTTCTAAAATCCAGATTCATTGATACCTGCTCAAATTGCTTTCTTGTTCATATCACTTTCTTGTTCATTTCAACTATTGAGAAGTCACTTGAGTTTATTTTTTAAATGCATTTTGTAAATCTGGGAAAACTTTATTATTGTTATTATATTTTGGTTTCAAACTCTCTGGAAATGCAAAATGGGGAAGCAGGAGAATTGTGTTTTCAGCTCTTGAAGCAGGTGTTTGCATGGTTTTCCATGGTGCTGGCTACAAGTTTGACTCCAAAAAAAAGGATTCCAGTTTGACAATGGAGATTATGACCTCTCGGGTTTCAAACTGAGGGCAGGTTTCTAGGCACTGGCATGGGAATTTTGGCCAAGAGTACAGGATCTAACTTCCAGCCTGGAGAGGGTTGGCTGCTCTGACATTCCCACTCTCCTCTCTCCTGTTTGGGGGTAGGGGCATTCAGAGTGATTGACAGCCTCAGAATTTTTAGGTAAAGAAACCTTGGTTTCTAGCTCTTTTAGGAGAAACTTCAGTGACCGTAAGACTGCCAGGAAGAATTCCAGAAAGTACAGGGGTAGAAACATTATAAGAGTGGGCCAAGGTTAGCCTGGTCTCTCCCTCCAGGTCTGGATCCCTTTGCCTTTTCAAATGTCCTCCCAGGTTCTTTAGCCACTATGCCCAAGGAACACACCTGAATCTGAATGCCAGAGACTCCATTAGATGTAACGTTCCATCTGTGCTGCTTAGTAAAGGAGGGTACGAGCTACCTGAGAAGCAAGTGGTGAGTCCTAGTCTAGTACTTCTCAAACTTTAACGAGCCCATGAACCACCTGGGGGTCTCGTTAAAAACCAGATTCTGACTCAGAAAGTCTGGGTTGGGTCCTAAGATTCTGAACTTCCAACAAGCGCCTTTAAAATGTCCATTGAGGACCACATTTTGAGTAAAAAGATTTTGAACAGCACTCTTTTGCCCATTTTTCTTCGCCCACCTACTTTTTTTTTGTCTCTTTTTCCTCATAGATCTTGACCCTTTCCTGGAGATGGGCCTTAAGATTGTTCATAACTGAAGAAATCAAATGCATGCCCAGAAAAGCCAACTCTGAATTTAAATTTGCCTTTAACCTTAAAAACTCTGCCCTGAGATTGCTCAGTGCATGAGGAGGCAGTGTTGCATCCCAGGACCATATAGCCACCATGCTAGCAGGATGGACATTAGGTCAGGATTTTTGCAGTAGGAGAGGAATTGTGCAGCAGGAAATTCTCCTCAGTGATGTCTCCCTTTGGTCCTCAAATCTACTTTAGTCAGCAGCAGCTACCTGAGATTAGAGGAATGTACTCTGTTGTTCCTGGAGGACACTGATGTTCAAGGGGCTTTCTGGGCTTGGAGACAGAAAGCTTCTGTTCCAGGAACCCCAGTATGGCAAAATCACTTCGGCGATTTTGCTATCAACAGTTATCTTTGGTTTGCTCCCTAATAGTAATAATGATGATAACAGCACGATATTATTACTGGCAACTAACACTTAAGTGTTACTGCTACGATGTTTTAGGTCTTATCCTGCATTTGCCTGTGTGTGCTGATATTGCGGGCTAACACATGATAGGGAGATCTGCCCAATCATCACCTGTAGGGGCTGGAAATTCCTGGAGATGGGCAAATGCATTTTAGTGGTACCTGGGAGTTAGTTGGTAGATGGAGAAGGGAAAGGAGATGGCAGCTCTCAAACATTTTGGACAAGTTATATGTGTGTGCATCTATGTGGGCACATAAACACACAACCACAGATAAAGAGTGGTTAATCCCTATTGTAGGGTTAACTGTTGGATTCAGTATTTTAATTAATTGAAGTGTTTCTTGGTGTGGATGAGGTCAAAAGTAACACCAGTAAGTGAGTCCACACCTCATAGGATGCCAATTTTCTCTAAAATTACAATTGTACCCTCACAAACATTTTCTGTATGATATTGGAAAGATAAAACCCTGGGAAATATTTGAAAAGACATCTTCAGGGCCACTCTCTGAGATGATCTGCATGATGTATGAGTATGACTGCTATCATGTATTCACAAATCCAGAGTCATCTCTTGATATTAACTGTCTCTCATGCAGTTATCTACTGTCAGTGTTGCTAACATGTTATATCCTTTTTCCTCCCAAGGTGGCACCTGTGTGGTCAACCCCACAGATTTGTTTTGCTCTGTCCCTGGCCGTTTGTCCCTTCTCAGTTCTACTTCCAAATACAAGGTGACCATTGCTGAGGTAAAGAGGCGCCTCTCACCACCTGAGTGCCTCAATGCTTCACTCTTGGGAGGCATTTTGAGAAGGTAAGACAAAGGTGTTTTCTGGGATGGTGTGTCTGCTAACTGCTCTGATGCGACACCCTTAAAGAGTGCCTCAATGCTTCACTCTTGGGAGGCATTTTGAGAAGGTAAGACAAAGGTGTTTTCTGAGATGGTGTGTCTGCTAACTGCTCTGATGCGACACCCTTAACCCTTAGCCCTTATGTCTTCCATCTGATGTTGTAATGCCCATGTAGTCAAGTCTTCTCATAAGTTTTTTTCAGAATGTGAACTTTTAAAACCTAGTTTTTATTTGTTTTGGGGCAGAGCAAAATCCAAGAATGGGGGCCGCTGCCTAAGAGAGAAACTGGATAGGCTTGGCTTAAACTTGCCAGCAGGAAGACGGAAAGCAGCCAATGTCACCCTCCTCACTTCTTTAGTTGAAGGTATGACTTTTCAGTTCTGCAAAGTAACGATGCAAGGTTGGCAATTCTTTGAAACTCAGGTTTGCGGGCTGAGCCCGTGGCGCACTTGGGAGAGTGCGGCGCTGGGAGTGCAGCAGCGCTCCCGCCGCGGGTTCGGATCCTATATAGGGATGACCAGTGTGCTCAAAGCACTCACTGGCTGAGGGTGGTGCGGCCGGTCTCAAAAAAGGACAAAAAAAAAAAATGAAACTCAGGTTTGCTAGATTACGCTGTTTTATTTTTGTCTATACCATTAAGCAAGATAGTTAACAGTTACAGGTAAATTTCCTAATTAATCTTGACAATAATGATTAAATATGACTTAATGAGACTTAGATAATTCATAAAATATCACTTAATTTACTAATCTTGGCAGAAATAGGGAAGAAGACAATGGAAGATTTAGGTACTTGTCTAAGTATTTCCTAAATAACTGACTCTGCTATTGTCATTTTTATTGGGGTTTATTTTAGAGTTCAGATAAATCTGGCATAACTCATTATAATTCAGTGCAACATGATCTACAGAACAAATAATCCTTTATGAAGAGTTCACAGGAATCTAGACATGGTTCAGAGCCTGAAAGCACATTGTATTAATCCTAGTAGACATATCTTAAAGCACAGTGATGGTCCATGGCTTTATGAGTGGTTAAGCTGAGTCAGAGAGAGGTTAAGTTTAAACAGTAGTGTAGAAAAAGAGATGGAGCTATATTCCCCAAAGTTATTTTTCTAACTTACGATTTCCACTTTGTTTCTTCTGTAAGGACTAAACTCTACACATTATCATTTAATCTTTTAAGGAGCAGCATTATTGGATACTTTTCTTTTTAACTTTGTGGTGGAGTTTTTGAATGTCAAAGGAAAGTTCTTCCATAATCCAGAATGCTATTTTTCATCTGTTTGTTTTGGAGTTGGCCTGTGCAGGTATCAAACCCTGGACCTTGGTGTTATCGGCACCATGCTCTGTAGAATGCTATTGGTTTAAATATGAAAGGCAGAGGCTTTTTTGCCAAGCCTCACCTGCAACAACAAAGAAACCTGTGACACTTTTTTTTGCATCGGTTATTTGTCTATTTGGCACTGTAGGAAGAGGTAAATGAGTGAAACACAAAAACAAACATCTTGCCTTTATCCAGATTATGAATATATATTTGAACCTTGAATAATGCAGATTTTAGGGGTGCCAGCCCCCTGTGCAGTTGAAGATCCACTTATAAATTTGAAAAACCAATCCATGTTTATGTGGACCTGTGCAGTTCAAACCCATGTTTTTCAAGGGTTTGCCATATAGCATTTATGGTACAACACTGAGAAGTATTGTGTTCTTGACATTTGTCTTGGCAAAATCGCTTTGGTGATTTTGCTCTTAACAGTCATGTGTTCCCTAATAGCAGTAATGATAACAACCACTACAATAATATTGGCAACTAACATTTAATAGGCATTACTGTTGCTGTGTTCTAGGACTTGCGCTTCGTTTGCCTGATAGGGTGGGCTGACATATGGTGAAGGAATTTGACCTATCATCTCTCCATAAGGGTTGGGAGTTCTGGGAGAAGGGAAAAGTAGAAAAAAAATGACTAATGGGTTGATTCTACAGGGGGACAGAGCTCTGCTCATTTTAAGTAAAAATATTGTTAAAATTATTGTTGCTTAAAAATAGAACAAAACAGTTGTTCAGGATATGATAAAGGAGATTCAAGAATCATGTGGATGGGAGAACTTGAGTGCTTCTCCAACCCAACTTCACAGTAGAATCAACTGAGAAGTTTTGTTAAAAAGTACCTGGGTCCCTCCCAGTCTGAATCTCAGTCTGAGGGCATGGTCCAGGCATCTATATCTTTTCAAACTCCCCAGGTGATTTTAATATATAATGATCTTTAGGTATCTTTGATTTAACTGTTCCTTGGGATACTTTCCACTACCCAGAATGAGCTGACTATGAATTCCCATGAAATTTGTATGAGTGTGAAAAATTAAAGACCCCAGGAAAGTCCTTTCTGCATAGCATCTGTGAAAGTACTGGCCAATAGTAAAATAGTATGTTTGCAACTCTTATTGGTCTTCATAGTAGCCAAGTGGGTTATTCTGTATGGGAAGAAAAATTAAAGACCCCAGGAAAGTCCTTTCTGCATAGCATCTGTGAAAGTACTGGCCAATACAAATGTAAGAGCTGTAAAATAGTATGTTTGCAACTCTTATTGGTCTTCATAGTAGCCAAGTGGGTTATTCTGTATGGGAGTCACTGATCTGTGTTAACAGTAAGGGTGCAGGTCTAATATGTGAAATCCTAGGATGCTCTCTGAGGTCTTGCTATCTACTCTTTCAGCATACCTCTCTATCACAAAAGTATCTATCTTGTGTTCTATTCATTTGGCCTCTGCTCAAAGATACCTATCAGCCTTGGCTAATGAAACTCAAGATTTTATTCTTCCCAGGTGCATCGTACCTTAATTTGGTGCTTTTGAAATCCTCAAAATCATCATAATGTACAGTAATTGTTTTTCTGTTGAATTCCAAGCACTTTCACAAACTGTAGAAAAGAGATTTAGGGACAAAGGAACATTTTGCATCCCTCAACTTCCCACATATCATGATCCTCAAACCCACTCTCACATACACACAACATTTAAAGTTTCATTATATCTTCAATGTTCTTTTATATTTTCATTCTACTTCATATTTTTGTGTTCTTTTTTGATACTTGTTGTAAATCCACTAACTTTATTTCAAAACTCACTGTTAAGTCATGAGTTATGGCCCACAGCTTTAAAAACTACAAGTTATCTCAGAATATGAGGAGAAGCTAATATTGGACAAACAAGGACATTTCATCTAAATTAAAAGAGGCTTCATTATAACCCTGGGTGGACAAGAAGAACAACCTCATTGTTAAAGACTCTCTTATATATTTTTATTCTCACATTTTTGTTGGGTTGATAATGACAGCTGATGACACTGGTAACCAAAATGCTATGTTCTGCACTAGGCTCATGGCCCTTGGAATCTGCAGATGATGCTGGATATATACAGAATGATAGTGACCCAACTCTAATTTATCAACCTCCTGGACACTGAAATAGTTGATGCTTCTTTTCAGCATTTTTGGGACCTTGATCCTTTTTGAGCCCACATGGATCTGAAGTTTGTTCTGTTTGCACAGTTTTGAACTACACAATCTTCACCATATTTACCGCTTGGTATTTATAAGCCATTGAATTGAACATGTCTTTCAGTAACATTGTCCCCCGTCAATCAAATGTTTTTGAAAGAGTAGGCAACATTTTAGATTTTTTTCCCCAGATATTCTAAAACTAGATTCCTAGTCATCTAAAAATGGTCCATCAGCTTTCTTATAAGCCTATGGTCTTGTGGGAAAGAATACTGTTTTGTTTTGCTTTTTAACAGTATTTTAACTGACCTCTCCCATTTATCTCCTGGATTTTCTATATTAACCCATATGTGAATTTTAATCACCAATAGAGTAATTTAGTTTCTCTTAAATATCTCTTAAAACTGTTGTTTGAAACTCTTATGGAGGAGTCTAGCCATGACTATACTATTAGTTTCTCAAACATCATCACCAATAGAGTAATTTAGTTTCTCTTAAATATCTCTTAAAACTGTTGTTTGAAACTCTTGTTGAGGAGTCTAGCCATGACTATACTATTAGTTTCTCAAACATCCTGAGGGCCCAATACATTACTGTGGTTCACCCACATCCCATTCATTTTGGGGCAGTATATGAACACAAGAAAGAAAATATCCAATTGACTGTATTTCTCATAGACCAGACTTAGAAATAAACATCATGAAGGTTGAATTTCTATGACTTTAGAGTATTTGTCTTTGCCCCTTTCTGGGGAAGATAAGAACACATTGCAGCCTTGCCACTGTTGATATTTTGATAGGAATACAAATGAAGGAGTAGTGTGTGGAAACCCTGACAACCCCTCCATGTAGAGATGATATAATCTCTGTAAAGGTCCAATCAATGAATAGTAAGGTGCCTTATTATGGTGAAGATTTAAATGAGCAAATGGACATTTGTTTTTCAAATATAATCCCTGTCACTGACATAGGTTTCATTGTGATATTCCTAAGTTTCTACAATTGCCTTGGATTTTCAATCATTTTATTTTTAATAATCTTAAAAGTCACTTTTTCTGTATTCCTTTTAAATGGGTCACTCTACTAATAGTTCCATCCTAGCATTGTTCTCACATCCACAAATTAGAATCATTATTTTTAGAGATTATTTTAGAGATTTATAAGGCAGGGCTATTTAATACAAGTTCATGCTATATTTTAATTATTCACAACATCTTTGCTACAAATATCATTGCATCTAGTAAGCAACGCAATGAGGAACTTGAGACTGACTGCCTCTTTTCACCTGATAAAATTGTTTGAAAAGTGAACATTTTAGTAAGGCAGATATTTAGAGTGGGGATTTTTGGTGTCCACATAACATATTTTACCTAGAATAAAATAGAAATATTTGAATTCAGAGTCCAATAGATGCAATACCAGATCTTATTCCCTTTTTTACCCACATGTCTTCATCTAAGGAGGTCTGACTATATATAACTAATGACCAAGCAGAACTTCTTATACCCCACTTTATTATAAGCCCATTCTTTTCATTTCCCTTCTTAAACACATTGATCTGACTTCTCCTTTGCTTATTCTAGTGTCTATAATATCAGAGGTATCGATATATGGAAAATATAGTGGCTTAGACTTGCTTAACCCAATGCACTGATCTTCCTGAGGAGACACTGGAACCATTCCAGACTCTTCTAGAGTGAAAATAGTTCTATCTCTGGAAAACATTAAAAGAATTTGACCAACATTATACTTCTAGTTCCAACATCCTTGCTATATGTTTACTACTTATGAATTCACAACTTCTGTAGCTGCCCTTCCTTTATTTTACTCCAAAACAACCTTTGCAGAGTTGGTGGTTGTTAAATACGAGGAATCAGTGATCTGGTCATTCCTGCCCTTTACTTTCCTCTCACCAAGAAGATGGTGTTTTTTCCAAGATGGCTGACATTGCAGAGTGTTACTAAAAGGAAGTTCTGTTTGCCTGAGTGGGTGCTTTCTTGGGACAGTTCTGCTGCATTGCTGAAAGCTCATATAACATTCTCAGGCAACACCTAGGGTTCTGAAAGCACAGTTTGTTTAGGTCCTTAAATACAAATACATTTGGTTACAGTTTGTTGTGATGGGAGGTCAAACTCTGTGTTTGTGTGTGTGTGTGTGTGTGTGTGTGTGTGTGTGTGTGTGTGTGTGTGTTGTAAACAACGTGGGACCATGGCAGGTGTACATCAGCAAAAGAAAAGATATCACTGCTAAAAATTGTGTTACGATCTCCATTTACTCTTTTTTAGTTTAAGCCATTTGTCAGTGTTGCTTTTTTCTTTAGCTTCAAAAAATATAAGCTTCCAGACCCTGCTCTGAACTAGACACATGGCCATACCTAATTGCAGGGGTAGGAGTGGGTATACTAGAAAATGCAGTCTCTAACTGGACAGAGTATTTTCCGTAAGAACTCTATAGTATGTAAAGAAAAGACAAATTTGTGATGGTCTACCACATTTTCCCTGTGTGTAGGATTAACTACATTCAGATAGATTAAACACTTGGCACCAAAGTGGCTTAGAGACATTTAATAAAAATTAGTACCTGTCCTCTAGTTTTCTTCCCCTTAGATAGCAGTGCTGCTGAATAGTGAAATTTACTTACATTCTAAAACCTTAGCCCTAGAGGAAAAGAAAGATTGAGTATTCTTTTTTTTTTTTTTTTCGTTAAATTTTTAGCAAATAGGGCTGGGCACAGACTTCATGAATATGACCCCAAAAGCACGGGCAACCAA
>NW_007733139.1:23986-26206 GCF_000696425.1 Galeopterus variegatus | reverse complement strand
GAGAAAATATTTGCAAAATACACATCTGACAAAGGACTAATATCCAGAATATATAAAGAAAGATTGAGTATTCTAAGGCACTAGAGTATAGTAGTTAGGAGTGTAGCTTCTAAAATCAAATAAACTTTTGAATTTACTTCTATCAATTGCTATAAGGGAAGACATATAATCTCTCTAAGCATCAAGGCCCTTATCTATAAAGTAGAAGTAATAATTGTACCCTCCTGATAAGGTTGTTGTAAGGGTTGTCAGAATATTTGCAAAACACTTGCCATAAAATCAGTGCTCAATAAATTTTAGTTATCATTAGTCTTAAATGAGACAATGAAGGCACAGTCAGATTAACTGTTCTGCACAGGATTATACAATTGGGTGCAACAAGAACAAGAACTCAGGCCTTTTGGTTTGCAACACCACAGTGTATTTTCCATTCAGATTTCTTTTTGTGGCATGGACTATGACCAGTTGCACTGCTAAGCTGCTACTGAGTTTAAGTAAAGTAAAACTGAAGGATAGAAAGAAGGTATCAATCCTTGAGACCTACTTTTTAGTATTGGATTGGACCTCCTCTGCTGCTAGGAATCCCAAACAATTTTCTTGAGCTTTCTTACATCCATTAGCACAAGGTTTTTAAATCCTGATGAACCTTCTGATTTCACTTAAACCCTCAAAATTAGGGAGACGTTAAATCTTGGTTTATTCTTCTTTTCTGGAATAATTATCAATAGAGTCCATTATACTTTCAAGAGTGCCAATTTAGTTAGTTAGTTTAGTTAGTTTGTTATAAGATTTTTCCTATAAAACTTTCTTTTACTCCAGTTAAACATCCAAAAAGGTAGTAGAAATTAATCCTGTCACTTAGTATTGTGTCCCTTCTGTCTTAATCCTGAGCCTAAATGATTGTATTTCTAGTAAACTAGGAAAAAGCAACCCGCTTGTCAATGAACTTATTCCTATAGATGAAATTTATCAAGCAAGTTTTCTTAATGTGATTAGTCCATGGCTTTTTTATTTTAGGAAGAAGTATTCACTGCTTGAAACTTGTAGGCTTTAAACACCAGAATCCTTTTGCCGAGTGCTAGTGATAATATCTGTTTAGAGCGTGCTCAGTATTAGATGTTTGTCTCATGGTGTTTAGGACAAAGTTGATATTCTCATTGGCCTCACACACATGCCAGCAATGGGCTCTTGGGTCATGTGGAGCTAAAAGGCTATCCTCAAGGGACTCATGGTATGCTTCATGTCTCAAAGGACCATCATCTCAAAACAACACCTATACTGGCCTTCTCCAGACATTATATTTCCATGTTAGTCCCACCTTCGGGATAAAGGTGGCTTTCTTCTAAAACCGTATGTGATATGAAAAGGACAGTACATTGACCTCTTGCCATAATATCTCTAATTAGTGCCCACTTCAGTCAGTCACCTGGAAAAGCCTAATTACTTGGGAACCTTGGTGTTCCCTTTTGCACACAAACACTTTGGCATTGATAATGTCTTCTCGGGCACAGTTTTGCATTTCAAAGTTGCCTGTGGAATTGGGCTCAACAAATTAAATGCTAGTAGAGCCTATGTTAGTTATTCATTTTAAGGTCTCTTTTAGAAATGTCTTTTTTTTCCCCCAGAGCAGTAGGTATTGTCTTATCTGTAAGGGCACAGAATAGTTTCTATCTAGGAGACACTGCACTGGTAATTAGTAATTAGGTAACAATTAAATATTGTTAAAAATTAAATATTATTATCTAATATCAAAGAATTTATATTTATCAGGATTCAACAGCTGGCCTCAATGAATCTGAGATTTTTATCATATAATATTGTGAACAAATAGACAAATATCTGAGAGGATATCTTCTTAAGTTTACTTCCTAATATCACACCCCTGACCTGAATTTTGTGATTTCATTCATTTTTAGGGGGAAAGTGTGTTTGCATGTAGAGGCATGGGAAACAGGATACTACACATATGCCTTTGTATCTGACTATGTGCTTGGGTGTTCTTAAACTGCTGTACCCACTTGTGGTGACTGTGGCACAAAAAGGCAAATGTATCCAAACCTATTTGTCTCAATTCTGCTCTTGCCTTCTTTGGTCCAGCTCATTACTCACTCTTGCAAAGATTGATGCTCACTTAAAAGCACATCTCTACATTCTTTCCCTAGTGACCTTCTTCTTTTTTTTTTTTTTTTTTTTTTTTTTTTTTTTTTTTTTTTCTTTTTA
>NW_007733139.1:13436-23215 GCF_000696425.1 Galeopterus variegatus | reverse complement strand
TTTTTTTTTTTTTTTTTTTTTTTTTTTTTTTCTGTGATTCTCCCTTTCAAAGGTTATGGCTCAACTAATGTACTTTTTAAACGCTTAATTTCTGCATTTTTCCATTATTTATATTTATCAAAATTCAGAGATATTCTAATCAAATTGTCAACTTGTTTTAGTCTGTTTTGTGTTGCTATAACAGAATACCTGAGACTGGATAATTTATAAAGGAAAGAGGTTTATTTGGCTTACGATTCTGGGACAGCTGCACGTGGCACAGGCCTCAGGATGCTTCTACTCATGGCGGAAAGTGGCAGGCAGCCGGCAGGTACAAGCAGATCACATGGCAAGAGGAAGCAAGAGAGAGAGAGAAGGTGCCAGGGTCTTTTTTAAGCAACAAGTTCTGCGGGAACTAACAGAGCAAGAACTCACTCATTAATCCCCACTCCCCCAGGGAGAGCATTAATCCATTCATGAGGGATCTGCCCTCATGACTCAATCAGTTTCCAACACTGCCACATTGGAGATCAAATTTCCACATGAGTTTTAGAGGCGACAACATATCCAAACTCCATCACAACTGTTATTATTCTGATTGATATCTAATTCATATTGAATAACAATGGAAGTTTTGGAATTGCCTATGTTTAATTTACACCAAATATTTGAGTTCAGAATTAAATATTTCTAAGAACAGGGCAGAGAGTAATTTTACATTTTAATTAATATAATTTTAAATAGTGCATAAAATGGTACAAAATGTAAAAGTTATAGAAGGGTATGTAGTGAAATACTTCCTTTCCCCAGTCATTCAGTTCTCTTCCCAGAAGAAAACAAGTGTTATTAGTTTCTGTTTCCTTCCAAGGATATATGTGTGTATGCATTTTTTTTTCATTTTTAAAAGAAACTACAGCATTCTATGCACACTATTTTGCACTTTAATTTTTCACATTTTGTCTTAGTGGTCATTCTTTTTTCAGTGCTAACAAGTTGTTCATTATTTTAAATAGTCATGATATTCTATGGAATGAGTGTATCATAATTTATTTAACCAGTCTTCTAAATATCATTTAGGTGTTTTCAGCTTTTGGCTATTACACATAGTGCTGCAATGAGTAACTTCACACCTGTACACTAGCTTATATAGGGTTTTATCAATTTTTGGATCTTTGCTAATTTGATTGGTTAAGAAAAAGCTTTCTCTATTAGGAAGGATGTTGAGCATATTCTTAGACTTTTATGAGCTTTTCTGTCTATTCATTTACTTTGTATTTATGGGGTAATTTTTGGTATTCTCTCATTGATTTGTAGTGCTCTTTATATATTAGGAAAATTTGCTGTATGTCTCTGATATGACTTGCAGACCTCCCCACATCCAGTTCTTATTGTCTGTTATGAGTTCTTGTTTGTTTGCTTGCTTGTTACATCTTTGTCATGCAGAACTTTTTAATATTGATATAATCATATTTCAATATGAGAAAAGATGGCTTTTCACTTTTATTATAATACTTTTAAATGCATTTTTTTAAAATTCCAAAATTATTTCATGTTATCTTCTAATTACTTTGTGGTTTTATTTATTTATTTTTTTTCCTTTTTTGTCTTTTTTCGTGACCGGTAATGGGATCACAACCCTCAGTGTTGCGCCCATACTGCACTCAACCAGTGAGTGGACAGGTCTCTATATGGGATCCAAACCCTCGGTGGGAGCGCCACCACACTCCCAAGCGCCGCACTCTACCGAGTGCACCACTGGGCCGGCCCATGTGGTTTTATTTTTTAAGCTTAAAATTTGAATTCATCTGGACTTTCTTTAGTTGTTGGATGTATAGATCCAATTTTATTTGTTTTTGGTTTTATTTTTATTTTTCCAGATGGTCACCCGGTTGTCCTAACACCTTTTTTGATAATCCATTTTTCTCTAGTAACTTGAAAAGTGAGCTTCATCTTTTACTTAGTCTCCCTGTACAAATGTACATTTTCAATAAACTAATATCTTTGTTTCCCTAACAATGCTATCTCTTCTTCTATTACCCCATCTTCTGTTTTGTTTCTAAAGTTTACACCATATCAGCCAAATACAGCAGAACTCATCATGCGAGAACCTAGCTAGACATTCTTACAGGTTAATATTAACTCAACAGTGACTGTCTTCCTTTTGTATAAGTCACAGAATAATTATATTCTGGGAATATGTACAGTCCATCCCTACATAATACTTAGGACAGTAGTTTTCTCTTCAACTTAGGACAGTAGTTTTCAACCTTGGTTTGAGAGAATTGCTTCAGGAGCTTTCAAAAAATGCACATGCCCTCGCAGAGATTAAATGATATGGGGTAGAACCCAAACTTTTTTTTAAAAAAAAGCAAATGCCTCGGTTATAGGAGTAGCAAGGGCTAAGTAACCCTGCCTTCGAATATAATCTCTTTTTTAAAATGGCTGCACTGATATAGTAATATATTCTATTTTCATAGGCTTCCTATCTGTATTTAATTCTAGCATGTCTCTTTTGCTCTAGTTTTTCTCTGTATTCTCTGAAGGGGATGTCTTATAAAACTATTATAGTTAACCAACACAATATTTGAAAGCATTTTAATTTAACCAATGTCTACTGAGTGCCTATTATGAATCAGATACTGTATTAACTACAGGATATTGACTGAGGAACAAAACTATTACTTTGAAAAACAAAGTGTTGGTGTTTGAACAAAATTATCATTAAGCTAGGGAAACTACCAGGGTATAAGGCACCTATATATGTCCTAGACTGTATGATATATAGTGTTGTAGACCGTATTCCTTTCAGATTAGTTTGAAAAACCTATAACAGATACATTTACTACTTTGTTATTCAACTCTAGGGTTTACTACAGCTTGATATTATAAGACAATTTATTTAATATAATATCCAGGTTTGAAATATTTTCAGATTTGCTTTCTAATAGATACTTCTCAGAATAATCCCTTAGATTTAGATGTGCTGTTTTTCCATACATGAAAATAAGATTAAAAACATAGTTAAGGGAATGGAATTTAACACATATGAATTGTTGCTTCTACTTAATAACATTGGGTATGGTAATACAAAGTTAAACCTGAATTGTTTTCAAGGCAATATTTTTACAGTGGCAGCTGGAAAAAAAAAATATCTAGTGAATAACAATGTAGAAGCACTGCTTAATACACATGTGATTAACTTCTCCTCAGAAAACATTTTTCCATTAAATTTCCATTTCAGGACAGCACCAGTGATTGTCATTAAAGTTTTTTTTTTCTGATATTTTTCCCTAATTTTTTACTTTTTACTTCGAGGTGTGGAAAAATGAATTCCCTGAAAACAGAGAGGAAATTATCTTTTTATGTTCCTCCCATGTTCTGGAATTTGCATATGTCTGCTTTTTAAGAGAATTATTTAATGTAAGTCATCACTTGCTGCTATTACTATAAAAAAATAAATTAAATACCCCTCATCTTTTTGGGAGGGTGGGGGTATTACTTTGCACATGAAGCCTAAGGCCTTGCACTCCCCTAAACACCCATGTATCCTACTTCTAAAATACGTAATTGTTGAAATGATGTGAAATAAAATGGGCATATTTATCAAAATTAGTGTGTTGCTTCAGTTGAGTTAAGGAAAAATAATAATAAAAAAGAGGGTAGACGGCCAAATAACATATTTCATTGAAATAAAGGAATAGCGTAAATTTACTCTGAAAAATAAAAAACAAAAAACAAAACTAGAGTATCCTACCTCATCTCTCGCAGAAATGAGGTGACAGCAGCAGTACCTGATATAGTGGGAATAGGAGGGGAAATGTTCTCCATTCTTCCTGGACTGCTCTTTCCACCACAGGTTACTGCACCTGCTTGTTATTCAAATAGGCATTTGTTCCACCATAGAAACACAAAAGCTTGTAGGTCTTTAGTTTTACAAATCAGTCAGATCACCTAAAGTCTTATTCATATGCTTTTCTGATCCTAATTTTTTTTCTTTTTCTTAAATCTATGCATCTTGAACCTAAAGCATCTGCTGTAAGAAATTTAACTATAGACTTGTCATTGTTCCTGAATATTGTGTGTATTTTAATTCATGACTCCATTTATTCATTCATTCTTGGGTCCTCACACACAAAGCTTTTGTGGCATGATATACACATTTTAACTATGTATCAGAGTGTCTTCACTTGCCACTTCTTTTGATGTAGCATCGCTATACATCCTGTAACAATGTTACATCGCAGGCAGTAGAAAGCAATAAACAGAACTAAGAGAAGGAAGGATCTGGCTGTCAGTGTAAATGTAAATAGCAGCTGTTCCACTCAAACTGTTTTTAAAACTACCACACGGTGAGAGCTTTGCATAAAATGGGACAAATCCTCAAGAATCAGGTTTTAGCACAAAATTCAAGAGGCATGCTGCCATCCTCCTGTTTGCACTGTTTCATTTTTCCCACTATTGAGCAAACAGTAGAGGAAAATTACACATAAAATAGTCTCTGTAAAAATGTTCTTTAAATATCTATTTCTGTGTGAACAATGCAGTGTACAGCTACATCAGTATAAATAACTTGACTTGCTGTATAAGCATGATACTGTAGATGCTGATATTATGTTAGTTGCAAGATACTTTTGAGTTCTAAGGTCCATATCAGTTTATCCTCTGGTCAGGTGCTTTACCATTATTAGATGGGTCAATATTTAAAATATTTTTACCTTCAAATTTGAAATTTCTCAGATTATCCCCCTCTGTCATTTTTCTAGCAATAGTGACCATCCTATATGGCATTACAGTGCCCTTTAAAAAAATCTTTGTGCCATTTATTCTTTGTAATATACACACATTTTCTTTCCTAATTTATCCCCCTCTGTCATTTTTCTAGCAATAGTGACCATCCTATATGGCATTACAGTGCCCTTTTAAAAAATCTTTGTGCCATTTATTCTTTGTAATATACACACATTTTCTTTCCTAATAGGATAGGATAATAAATTACTGGTAATAATCACCTTTAAAATATTGGTGGTATGTTGCAGTTTTATTCAAAACTGTGACTCTTCATTAAACTAGCACTGCTCGGACTAATATAAAGACCATTTCTACTAGTTATATCATCTCTATATTTTAAATGGAAGAAAAAGCAATGATATTTTCTACCAAATGAATATAGAAATCCCAACTAAAGACCTGCTGCTGCTCATTAGAAATGAGGGCGAGGGGCCGATTGGCTAGTTCACAGAACATTATCCGCACTAATACATTTACTTCATTGCAATATTGTTTTATATTAAATTAGGCTTTTTTGTCAAGGCCTGAGACAGGGCCTCTCACATTGTGGGAATTAAAGAAATGGTTACAGCATGAATAAATGGATAAAAAAAATAAATGGCAACATTAGTGTTTGTTGGTAACATAAATAAAAATTAAATATAAGTTGCATAAATGCCAGTCTAATTTTGAGCTTGGTTAATTTTATATTTGTACACATTGAATCAGAATGTTAACTAATATTTGCATATCAGTCACAGTGGATCTTTTCATTGTCTAAGTATGCTTTACTGTCACTTAAATAAGGACAGGACCCCACCAGTTCATAATTAGTCATTAGGTATAAATCATACAAATAAACTATCATTAAAGAGTTCTTAGTCTTCTTAATTCATTTTCCTAATATATGTCAGGGAGAATTTTGAGATAAAGCTTTTAGAAGGCAAACTATAAGCAAATATTGAGCCCCAGTTAATAGTATACATGCTGAAGTTTTTAGGAAGATGTGTGCTGAGGTTTATAATTTACTCCAAAATGCATCAATATTAATATTGGGATGATAATGAATAGAAGAATAGAAAGATGAATTGTCATGTGATAAAGCAAGTTCAGTATATTATTAAGGGTGGACATACAGGTGTTAACTGTAAAATTGTTTCAACTTTGCAATATGTTTGAAATTTTTCATAATAATGTTTGAAAAAAATCTTTAAGAATTGATTTATATATTATTTTTCCTTAGGATTTTTAGTTGTAAGAAAGACAAGAATAGTTTAAGGGGAAGATTACTGTGAGGATTATATTTTTTCAACTCTACACCATATTAAAATGTCTTCCTAATTTCTATTGTTAATTTTCTTAAACCCATTCTTTGATATTAGCTAGCCTATTTTGTTACTTTGTATATCTGTAAACTTTTCTTCCTCCTCCTCTATATATCTACTTTTATTTCTTCCTGGCATTAACTCATAGAATACTGTTATTATGTGAGTATAAAGCAGGACCAAATCCATCACTAGACTGTCACTATGGCCCATCACCAAACTAGTTTCATATGATTTGGTCATCAAGCCTGACTATATTATTTCTTCTTGGCAGAATTTGGTAAACTATGTGTCTGTTGGGCCACCCTTCCATGATTACCACCTTCTCCTCCTTTCAACTTCTGTAAAACACTTTATCTCTACAACTAATTTGATACTTGCAATACAATATCTTGGTCACCACAATACTAATAAGCATGTATAGATTATATACATGTATAAAGTTTATATAGGTGCAATGAAAATTGTAAAGTGCTGTTAGGGCATTTGGTTTGTTGTTGTTATTGCTACTATTACTGCTGTGACTGTCATCTTCCTAGAGACAGAGTAATCTTTGGTTTCTCCCTGCAGTTCCCATTACACCTACCTAGCACTGTGCCTTGAACAAAGTAGGGTCTTAGTATATATACCATGAAAGCTTGATTTTTCAAAAGGTTTAATGCCAGGTAAGATTTGGCTTGATTAAGCTTTAAAAATATTAACTGTTTTCCAGATTGATTTCAATCACTATCTTTCTGTGCTGAAAAGCCATTTTTACCCTATCTCTTAAAAATTTACCTGGGTTTAAGATTTTGTGAAAAACAAAAGTTAGTTATGATTTTACTATAGTTAAACATTATACCTAGCACTATAATGTACTGAAGGCTTCCATAAGGCCTGATAATGCTAGTTGTATAATCATATAAGATACTATCTTTAACAAGGTAGTGTTATAAAATTGACATAATTCATTTACTTTGTTTTCCAAAGTGTTCCAACTTCTTTGAAAAGTTATTTCAGCCCTTTGCCAGATGTTTTAATAAGTCTTGTGGAAAAGGAACCTGAATAGTTCAGATATTCTGAGAACAGTTTGTAGGTCGAGCAGCAACAAAATGACACATTTAGCGAGCTTTGTCCTTTGGGAATTTATGTGTGGAATCTTGGAAATGAGTCTGTTATAATGACCAGACCTACAAGGGGAGTCAAAACTCCTGGACTGTTTCTGGGTTTTCCCTTGGATTTTCCATATATCCCTGCCTGTAAGTTGCTTCTCGGATCCTCAGTTTTTCCTCATCCTTTTGCACCACCCCTTCCAAAAAAGTCCTTTCTCTTCAATTGTTTCCACAACCAGGAGTGAGACTTGAAGAAAATGTAAAGTGTTACTGTTATTAAGGTTGGATACTGGTAAGAAACTGACTGAAAAGTCCTTTCTCTTCAATTGTTTCCACAACCAGGAGTGAGACTTGAAGAAAATGTAAAGTATTACTGTTATTAAGGTTGGATACTGGTAAGAAACTGACTGGTGTTGTCTGCCAACAGGGGAAGCTTTGCATTTGGCTCGGGATTTTGGCTACACTTGTGAAACAGAGTTTCCAGCCAAAGCAGTAGGAGAACATCTTGCCAGACAGCATATGGAACAGAAAGAACAGACAGCAAGAAAAAAGATGATCCTGGCGACCAAGTAAGCAGAATGGGGAAGCATCAATGTGCCTTCCTCCTCAGTGTTTCCATTTTCTTTGAATGAGGGAAACAGCCTAGAAAACATCAGTTCTCTAAAACAAACAGCTGAATATATTAAACAAGAACCCTCCACTCCTCTGCACCTATGACAAGGTTCACATACTGCCTTTGATCAGTGATGGGGCTATCATTGAACCTGAACAAAATTCTTAGAAACATCTCCAGAATATACAGAAATTCCCAGGAGAAAAATATGTTTAGCAAGTGTTTGGTCTAAGGCATTCATTGTGCCTTAATAAATGAGGATAAAGATCTAAAAACACTGTGAACATTGAGGGAATGTGACAAAAGATGAGGACACAGATGCGTGAGGGGTACAGGGAGGCCTCTGGGACCAAGGATCACCATCAGTGCCCCCTTTTCTTTTGTGTATAATTAAGCAAATAATTCCTGCATTGCGTTAACTTCCCCACCCCCACAGACAGATATTTTCTTTTTAAAAAGATATAATGTAAGTGACAGCTTCTGAAAATTGAAAAAACCCAATTAAAATGGGAATTAAAATAAACAGGCAAATAATGTAGGCAAATGTATCAATACAATAGGAAACAGGGAAGCCTGCATAAGATGACTTCTGAATTACCTCATACTTGAAAGTTCTTTGATAATTTATGAGACTACCATTTACTGCATGAAAACCCAGTGGAACCATTAAGTACCACTGCAAGTCACATTCAAAAGTTTTAGAGAAAAATCCTTCAGGTGGTAACTAATTCGTGCTATCTTTTCTTTATTAAAATGTTATTGCTACATATAGGCCATTAATAATCTTAAGTGATTCACTAACTCTATATTCAATTTTAGAACTGATAGTTCCAAGTTGTTAAATTATCGTTCATAACTTAGTTTCTTATTTGGGGAAAACTTTTTAAGGTCATGTATAAGGTAGATAGTATTAGAAACATTGCTTCTAAGAAACTGATGAAAATAGTTATTTAACTACTCTACGACATACTGGCTAAAATTTAAGTTGTCTTAAATTGTATAAAACCAAAACTAAATATGTCCTCTTTCACCAGGTTCTAATGTAATATGGGTCTTTTTACAAATTTAAGAGGTTATACGGGACACCTACCATCTAGTAGGTTTGTTCAAGACACTTGAGTCCCTTAATTGGGATTTGTGCATTGTTTGTCACTGTCACGGTTTGGGTTTAGGATTATATTTATGCCTTACTCTTCTAAGAGTACCATGTTGTTTCATTTTCTCCCAAAGAGAGGAAAAACAAAAGTTGGCTGCAAAAGAAAAGAAAAGAAATGAAATGAGATAAAAGGGAAAGGAATCACAGAAAGAGAGAATAAAGACAAAAGGCAGAGAAAGAAAATGATAAAGCAGTTATAAAACTTGAACTTAAAACTGAGAATAAACTTGGTGCTGTGGTAGCTACTGAAAACTTGCTAATGGAAAGACCTAAATTTGGAAATTTCGGGTGGCTTATCGTCTGGAGGGGTCTTTGCTTCTGTTTTGTTTGTATTCCTCCCTTCTTCCAAATAGTTTCTTAACCCAGAGGTATCTTCATTATCATATTTCAGTTTCTCCAGAAGGAATTGAAAGCACATATAGTTAGTTAGTTTGAACCTTTAGAATAGCCTCAGAAGAAAGATACCATATGACCCAGCTATCCCACTGCTGGGAATATATCCAAAGGAATGGAAATCATCAAGTCGAAGGTATACCTGTTTCCCAATGTTCATTGCAGCACTCTTCACAATAGCCAAGAGCTGGAATCAGCCCAAATGTCCATCATCGGATGAGTGGATACGGAAAATGTGGTATATCTACACAATGGAATACTACTCAGCTATAAAAACGAATGAAATACTACCATTTGCAACAACATGGATGGACCTTGAAAGAATAATATTAAGTGAAACGAGTCAGGCAGAGAAAAAGAAATACCACATGTTCTCACTTATTGGTGGGAGCTAAAAAAATAAACAAATTAATTCACCCACAAACACACACAAAAACACACACACACACACACAC
>NW_007733139.1:0-12534 GCF_000696425.1 Galeopterus variegatus | reverse complement strand
AAAAAAAAAAAAAAAAAAAAAAAAAAAAAAAAAACCGGGGGGTGTGGGGTGGGGAAGAAGATATAACAACTACAATTTTTTTTTTTTTGAAGTTCTTACAACAAGAAAATGGAGGGGACACATCTGGGTGGGAGGGGGGAGAGGGAGGAGGGAGGGAGGTTTTGGTGATGGGACACAATAACTAACTACATTGTATATTGACAAAAAAAAAAAAAATAAAGAAGAAGAAAGATAGACTTCACAGATTAATAGAATTGTATAGCACTAGAAGTTAGGTAGTATCTCCTGGTTTTCCCAAGGCATATATCATTCTAGCTGGCAGGATCATGCAGATTTCCCAATATGCACACCCAGGTAATACCTCTTAATGATACTGTTATTTCTTTTGTTGTTGTTAATTGAAACCAAGTTGATTGTACATATATGTGAGGTACAGAGTTGAATAACAATACCTGTGTGTCATATGTGATGCTCAAATCAAAATAATTAGTATATTTGACATTATACAATGTAAACATTTTTCATAGCCCTTTACTAATTCTTCCTTTACCCCCTTCCCCTCCCTCTTTCCCACCTCGGGTAACCTCAGTTCTGTTCTCTTCTTTGGAAAGTTCAGTGTATTATTGTGTTTGCTGTATCTTTCTTTCTTTCTTTATTTGTTTTTTAATTTTTTTTTTACCTCCCACTTATGAGTGAGGATATGTGGTATTTCTCTGTCTGTGCCTGGCTTATTTCACATGTACTTAGAGAAAATGTAATTTTCTCTGAGTTCACCCATGTTGCTATGAATGACAGTATTTCATTCTTTTTTATGGCAGAGTAGTATTCCATTGTAAATATTCCACATTTTCCTTATCTAGTATGACAGTGGACATTAAGGTTGGTTCCAATTCTTGCTATTGTAAATAGAGCAGCAGTAAACATGGGAGTGCAGGTATCTCTTCGCCATGTTGATTTCCATTCCTTTGGGATTACTGGATGGTATGCAGTTCTATCTGTAGTTGTTTGAGGAACCTCCATACCATTAATAATCCAAGGGAAACACTTTTATTTTTTCTACCTTGTAATTACTTGCTTGTGGTTTCATCATGCATTTTCTAAAATTTTCACTCCTTAATCCAAGGAAACTCTTCTTCTTGTCAT
Source organism: Galeopterus variegatus (assembly GCF_000696425.1). Taxonomy (NCBI): domain Eukaryota; kingdom Metazoa; phylum Chordata; class Mammalia; order Dermoptera; family Cynocephalidae; genus Galeopterus; species Galeopterus variegatus. The sequence continues at coordinate 11,391 of NW_007733139.1, read as the reverse complement.
GCTTCCCACAGAATGGTTCTGTAACTGTTCACCATGACCTCTATCAACATTCGAAACACAAGTTCCCATTCGGGGTGTGGGGGTGTGGTTCATCACTCTGTTGAAATGTTTCAGAGTCTCTGAATGCATTCATATTGGTACTGAGATTTTGTTTTCACAGAAGTAAATGATAGAAGCATTTGAGGGAAATTAAAGAAATACTTTTATATTGTCCAAAGTTATGCTGAAACATTAATTTTAGAATAGTGTACTCAATCAGGTAGTAGTATTTTTTAAAAAACTGGGAACTAAGTAAAGTATATTATTTGGGGTGATATTTTGAACTTTAATTTTATAAAGCATCATGAGACCATGTCATGTTTTTTGATCTCTCTGCCTGTAGTTGGACATTTGCAGACCATTAAACATCAAGCAAGAACTGAGTTCTCTAGTTCCAGTTAACTTTTTTTACTGGAGAGTAAATAGGTCATAAATATCTAGAAATTAGGATACAGTCTCTATAAATTTTTTGCCTTTTTCGTTTTTTATATACATCCCATCTTATTATTACACAATGTGGAACAACAATTAAAAGATCAGAGATGATGCAGTGATAGCAAACATAGACAATACGACCAATAATCAATATAAGTAGATAAATTAAGAGTGAGTAGAAATAAGATGGCTTTTTTGCAACATATGAACGATCCAACATGCATTCTGAGCTCTGAGTGGTTTTTAATTTCCCACCAATTGTAAAGCATTGGATAAGTAACATACATGGATATTCATTACATTCCAGTCAACTTGCCTTTGTTCATAAAACTTTAAAAACTTTATCAAAATGTATGTGAAATCCAAAATTCACTGGATGGGAGATCCAATTGCTGATTTGCGTTGCCAGATTGGCCTTACATATTTCTTTTTTACCTCATGAATAACAGGTACAGTTGTATTTAAGTATAATGCCAAGTATACAATCGTATGAAAAGCGCATTGATTAAGTACCATTACTCTTCTAATTCCCCTTTTTTTCTGTTGTTTTGTTGATTAACCAAATATTTCATGTAATTTAGACAATTATTTCAGTGGAAGGATAGAAACTGAGATAATTTTTGAATTTTAAAAATGCTGCAACAACATGGATGAACCTGGAGAAACTTATGCTGAGTGAAATAAGCAAAGCACAGAAGGATAAATACCGCATGTGCTTACTCATATGTGGGAGCTAAGAGAGAAAGGAAGGAAGGAAAGAAAGACCACAGTAGTGCCATGGCCTTACAGAGGGAGGGAACATTCCTAGAGCTACATAGTGGAGTGCGGGGGAGAGGGGGAGCAGGAGGGAGGTTGGGAGATAATTGGGGGGAGACGAGTGGTGCAAAAGTAATTTCTGGTAAGGGGTATGGCCCCAGTATTGATCTGGTACTCACATCATAGGTAGGAGGGATGACAATGAGCTTTGTATATCATGAATATTCTTAATAAAGAAAAAGAAGACAAATATTTGTAAAATATACTAAACTGGTATGACTAAATACTGCAAAACTACACAGAACTCTGAAATTTTGAAAATGAACACAAGAGGAAAAAACCATGGGATTCAATATTTCAATTATGTACTTCAACATTTGTTTCAAGGATATAAAATATACTCTGTTAGTAATACATGCAAAAAAATAAAAATAATAAAAATGTAGCAGACAAAACATTTGTCTCTTTGGTTAATAGAAAATATATTTCAACCTCGTCGTTGAATTTAGAACTAAATATGCTTAACATTTGATCTGCATTAAAGTAAAGCAGAATGGATTTCTTAATTGATTGTTACCATAATATTAGTTGAATGTTGCCATAATGTTAATCATCAGAATGAGAAATACAGAACTTAAAATTCAGACATCAGCTAAAAACTTACGCTCTTGAGGGCAATGATGTAAGTGATGAACTTACAATGTATGACTCATCAAAGATAACCTTGTGTTACATAATTTGCAAGGTGAAATTTTGTTTTGAGGTTTAAGACTATTTCTTATTGTAGCTTCATAAATAAATATTTAAATAAGAATGAAACTAGTCATAAAAATAATTCTGTAACTGTCCTAATGAGATGATGATGATAATTGTCTAAGGGGAATCTGCAGGATTGTCATCTGTTTTTAAGTCTAGAAGCTGTCCTAAGTCAGTAAGTAAAAAAGCAGAATTTATCAAGGATTCAGATCCCTGTACCAGCCAGCTTCCAAAACAAACAAAAAGCAGAATTTAATATAAAAGGTTGAGAATTCTAATACTACTCCTAATAAAACTTCACATGTGATATAGTTGAACTATTTAGCATCAGTAAAATTCTTCCACACTTTGCCTTTTCCTCATTTCATCAATTTTATTGCTGTATTGTTAATATAGAAACAATGTTGATTTGTCAACTTATAAATTAGTTTATTTAATTATCCAAATAATTCTGGTATCATACCACAAGAATTAAAGCAATGTTTCTATCTTTATTTTAATTTTTTAAAATTTATTTTAATCGGTTAAAAAATTGAAAGACTGTTCTTAAAACAGCTCCAATCTTTCTTTGTAGGAATGAATTATAGTGGTGGCTTACCACACTATGAATTATAGTGGTGGCTTACCACAGTAATTTGTATCATTAGTCTGAGTAATGGTAGCAGTAGAGTATATTTAAAACTTAGTTAGAAATTTTCTAAAAGCAAAGAAAGCAATACTGCTAAATCTATTAAACAATACAAAGATGATGTATTTGATGATGCCCCTACAAAATGGCATCTTAAACATAGTTTAAGTTGCATTCAGCTATTAAAATACAGTCATTGGGCTGGTTGGTTAGCTCAGTTGGTTACAGCTGTTATAACACCGTGGTCAAAGGTTCAGATCCCCTTACAAGCCAGCTGTCAATAAATAAATAAATAAATAAATAAATAAATAAATAAAAAGTCAATACACCTAAAAGATAGCCAACTGAATCTCACTGGGAACAGTGAGAAGTTCAGAGCAAATATTCTCAATGAAAGTAGACACACACAGTTGTTAAAATCATGTATTTAGAAGCTGTATCTCAGAAACTCAACCAAAATATGAAAAGGGAGATGTGGAGGATCTTGTTTTATTTAAGCTGATAAGAACTTTGTTTTTCCTCTTTCTATGACTCTTACTTTCACCTGTATTCTGAAAAATGAATAAGGCAAATTTTGTGAAATGACTCAATATCACAATATTTGAACACTGGCAATAAGCTCATTGTCCATTTTAAAAAAAAAAAGACCACAACAAATCATTTTTGACAGAATTCAATTTTGTGAAATGACTCAATATCACAATATTTGAACACTGGCAATAAGCTCATTGTCCATTTAAAAAAAAAAAAAGACCACAACAAATCATTTTTGACAGAATTCTATAAATTTTAGACACCTAATGATAAAAAATTCTTTGCTGATTTTAACTCGGTGATAAATTATTTGTACTTCAAGATATTTTGTGGCTTTTTAGGAGTTATTTGTTAAAGACACATATGCTTGGGAGCGGAATAGTGGCTGGGCCCATGTTCACTTGGGATAATTTGACCCTTCTCTACTTGTTGTTGGCTACATGGATAATCATAATCAGGGCTACATTATTTTGTCTGTTGAAACAGACAAAAAACCTAATCACAATCATATTATGCCATGAATGTGGAGTGGCCTCACTTCAGATAATAGACAACTTTGAGCAATTCCTTGGCAGTCGTTTACTTCACTCTCCAGCTACTGCATTAATTTAGTGTTTTGTTGTTTTTAAAAAATGTGTTTTTCCTATGTATAGTATTCTAGTTCTTTAGATTTATATCATTTGGACTATGTATCACAAGGCTTTACTGTCATTCAACATAAACAGAAATGCTGTGAATAAACTGAAACCATTGACCAGACATCATAACTATTTAAAGCAAGAAAGACAGCAGAAAGATGCCCTTGAGGGTACTTTTTGCAGGAAATCAGCTTACATGGAACATGAGGTAACCATTTCTGTGATGCTAATGGACTAAATTATGTATAAGTGATTATCTGCTTCAAATATTAAAATACAAATTCAGTCCACAAGAGTCTGTATGATACTACGATTACGGGAAAAAGGATTTTCCAAATTTACTTGAGTCATGGCTCTGAAGTAAGCTTATAACTTTAACTAAACTTGTTCATAGATATATGAGGATACTTCAAAAAGTTCATGGTAAGATTCATATTGTCTTTTTGAAGTACTCTTGTAATGTCCCCAAAAATCACGTTTAGATATTTTTAAAAGCAATTATTAATTATGATCCTTTTACATAAATTTTCTCTTATCCTGAGATTAATTGATGATCATTTACCTTAAAAATAAACATTGATTCTGTCAGTGGCCATGGATTGTTATTTGCTTGAAATGTTTTATGATTATCCTGTAGGCTTTGAGAGCAAAGTCACTATTGTGAACCTCAACTGTGCACTGTGGATGGAACTTTGGAGGTTGCTTTATGAAGTTTTATCTGTTCCTCTTTAGAAGAGAGAACAAATGTTTGGTGAAATATCATGGGGTATAATTAGAGCCCCATTTCGAGAGTTCAATTTCAATTTTGAATCTTTTATTTTAGACAAATTTGTAAAGAATTCCAAGACCTCTTGAGCCAAGATAGATCACCACTGGGATCCTCCAGACCTACTCCAATTCTAGACCTTGACATCCAGAGACACTTAACACATTTCAGGTAAGACTGGTTTTCCAGTTTGCTCAGACTCTTTCAAATCATTAGATCATCTTTACTAAACCAGACCTTTGGGTATTCCTATCACAGTTTCATTTAGAAATATCACTTATATATTCATATAGTGACTGTCCTAGTCTGTTCAGGCTGCTATAGCAAAATGCCTTAGACTGGGTAATTTATAAACAACAGGAATTTATTTCTTCACAGTTTTGGAGGCTGGGATATCCAACATCAAAGCACCAGCAAATTCAGTGTCTGATGAGGGCGCCCTCTCTGCTTCAGAGATGGTGGCTTCTCAATTCATCCTCACAGGATCAAAGGGGCAAACAAGCTCCCTCAGGCTCTTTTATAAAGGCACTAATCCCATTCATGGGATCTTTGCCATCACCTAATGATCTCCTAAAGACCCCACTTCTTAGATTTTAACAAATGAATTGGGGGGAGGGGGCAAAACCATTCAGACCATAGCAGTGAGTGACTGAATTTTGTAAAATGTCAAGCATGTAAAATCCTTGTGAGAATAACAATGCATGAAGCATTTTAGATTAGAAAATTTAATATCTTTGTGTACTTATGAGGAAATTGTGACTTTATGAGAGTAAATACTATGATTTCAAATAATAATTAGAACTTTTGCATCAGGATTCTGAAATCTTTTAAACAGTTCTTTATCTTGGTGATGCAAATTGTTGAATGGACAGATGATATGACAGAAGTTAACAGAACATCATTGACTGATTTTCCAGGAGTATGTTAATAATTTCTACCCAGTTAGAAGATGCAAATAGTTTTTAAGTTAGAACACACAAGAGCTGGAAATGTATTATTAAGAACACATTTTAAATTTCATTTTCTGAGATGTTTTGAGAGCAAATAGAATACTTTTTCCCTGATTAATTTAGCCCCTAGATGCAGTGTTAGAAAGAACATAGTAATTACTTAGGTGCTTTCCAGTTTTAAAACTCTAGAATTCTAATGCCTGCATGATATTTCTCATCAGTATAAAATATTTTATCCTCTTTTTAGCTATTATCATTCAGTTAAAAAAAGGCTTTAAAAAGGACTGGTATATGTTAAATTTTAATATGCTTTTAATATCTGTCAAAGATTATACACACTTGAAGAAAATACTCAATTATATGAAATAATAGGTATTTAAATAAGTTGAAATTTAGTCTGCAACATTAGAGACTTTTAAATAGAATATTTTATTTTTGAGCACGTCACGAGTCTCCTTAAGATGTAGTAAACACATCTCTGGAGACTCAACTTAAGATTTATCTTTCAAAAATGCACCAAATGCAGGATATATTTCACAGGACTTTTCTCCTACCACGCAATTGAGTTAGTGATAACAAGTGTGATAAAATTGGGAGGAAATACAATTCTCAGAAGTAAAGAGCAAAAGGTTTTGGAACCAACAGAATCATTTTTAAGTCCAGGATCTTGTACATGTGAGCTGTTCTATAAGTTCTGTTTTATACACTAACATGTTAAAAAGATTCTACATCTATGTGTCTGCTAATAACTGGGTAGAAATGTGTTTGCCTTGGGTGTCTCTTTCATAACTTTCTACTTACAGTGGTAACTGTAATTCCAATACAACCATAAGCTCAAGAGAAAAATGAATTAGAAAGAAAGCATATCACATCTGACTTTGAAAGCAGACAATTGGCTGCCTGATTTTCCACTGTTTTTGCTGGGAGGAAGCATGATTATAAAGGCATAGAGGATAATCTAATTAGTAATAGCAACTTGTGTTACTATCTTATTTAGTCAAAATCTCCTGCCCCATGCAGACCACTTAAAATTATATCTTACAGGGTGGCCAGTTTGGTACCTTGAGAACTTGACTTACTGTGTGCAGATTGAATATGTCCAGGTAAAGATAGGGAATGATCTAGCCTTGTAAAGTACAGACAACTAGTTCCAGTTTCCTGTGGCAGTTGACATATCAGTGTGCTCTGGGAAACAGTGTGCATGGCAGTGACCCTTCTCATGATTCACAGCCTGGATAGTGCTTGTTTCCATCAAAATGATGAGAGTCAGGGTTATTCATTATTCCTAATTTACTGAGTACCACCAACAGTGCTGCATGGCAGTGACCCTTCTCATGATTCACAGCCTGGATAGTGCTTGTTTCCATCAAAATGACGAGAGTCAGGGTTATTCATTATTCCTAATTTACTGAGTACCACCAATATTGCTGTAGAGAACACAGCAGACACCACAACACCTACCAGAAAGGGGAAGAGATTGGATTGAAGTCTGCAGAAGGCCCCATAGACTCACAGTTCCCTGGAATGGCAATGGCAGTCAGACCGAGGTGATATGGGGCTTCACATACCAATGAGACACAGCTCAGATGGAAACCCAACCCTAAGTTTTTGAAATGTTAGGAATTTTGCTCTTTGAAATTTCAGGAAATCTTAATTTTTTTCTCTCCTTGTTTCTTATGTTCTCATAATCTTCTTGAATCTGTAATCAAGCAAAAGCATGTTTGATAATGTAAATAAGGAAAAGTTAGACTGTCTAATTCTCAGTTCAGAGAGGGCAGCCTATCAGAAAAATGAGGAAGATTTCTTTCTTAGCATCCACATTGGGAGGCTAAAATTTTATTGTTTCTTATATCTTACTGTGTTAATGGCAGGTAGTGAAAAAGATGACTAAAAGATAGTCCCGTTCTTTAGAAACCTCTAAAGAAAAAACGATTACATGTAAAGATTTAAAATACAGGCATAACTCAGAGATATTGTAGGTTTGGTTTCAGACCACTGGAATAAAGCAAGTCACACAAATATTTTGGTTTCACAATGCATATAAAATTTATGTTTATACAGTACTATGATCTATTAAGTGTGGAGTAATAGCATTATGTCTAAAAACAAGGCATATAACATAATTAAAAATACATGATTGATTAAAAAAAGTGTTAACAGTCATCTGAGACTTTAGCAGGTTGTAGTCTTTTTGCTGGTGGATGGTCCTGCCTTGATGTCGATGGCTGCGGACTAATCAGAATGGTGCTTGCTGAAGACTGGGGCAGCTGTGGCAATTTGTTAAAATAAGACAACAGTAAAAGTTGCAACACCAATTGACTCATCCTTTCATGAGAGTTCTCTGTAGCATGGGATGCTGTTGGATGGCATTTTACCCACAGAAGAACTTCTTTCAGAATCAGAGTCAATCCTCTCAAACCCGCCCACTGCTTTATCAACTAAGTTGATGCGATATTATAAACCCTTTGTTGTCACTTCAACAATGTTCACATTGTCTTCACCAGGAGGAGATGCCATATTAAGAAACCATTTTCTTTGCTCATCCATAAGAAGCAAATCCTTATCCTTTAAATTTTCATCATGAAATTGCAACACTTCAGTCACATTGAAGCTCTACTTCTAGTTCTAGTTCTAGTTCTCTTGCTATTTCTACCACATCTGCAGTTACTTCCTCCACTGAAGGCTTTAACCCTTTAAAGTGATCCACAAGGGTTGGAATCAACTTCTTCCAAACTCCAGTTAATGTTGATATTTTACCCTCTTCCCACGAATCACCAATGTCCTCAGTGGCATCTAGAATGGTAAAACCTTTCCAGAAGATTTCCCATTCACTTTGCCCAGATCTATCAGAATAATCCCTATCTATGGCAGCCTCAGCCTTACAAAAGTATTTTTTAAATATTAAGACTTGAAAGTCAAAATTACTCCTTGATCCATAAGCTGCAGAATGGATGCTGTGTTAGTGGGCATGAAAATTATATGAATCTTATTGTAAATCTCCATCAGAGCTCTTAGGTAACCAGGTGCATTCTCAATGAGCAGTAATATTTTGAGTGGAATCTTTTTTATTCTGAGTGGTAGCTTTCAACAGTGGGCTTAAAATATTCAGTAAATCATGCTGTATGCATATGTCCTATCATCCAGGCTTTGTTATTCCATTTACAGAGCACAGGAAGAGTAGATTTCACATAATTCTTAAGGACCCTAGGATTTTTCAAATGATAAATGAGCATTGGCTTCAACTTAAAGTCACCAGCTACATTAGCCCCTAACAGAAAAGTCAGTCTTTCTTTTGAAGCTTTGAAGCCAGGCATTGACTACTCTTCTCTAGCTATGAAAGTCCTACATGGTATCTTCTTCCAACATCAGGCTGTTTTTCATCTACACTGAAAATCTGTTGTCACCACCTTCATCAATGATCTTAGCTGGATCTTCTAGATAACTTGATGCAGCTTCTACATCAGCACTTGCTGCTTCATCTTGTACTTTTATGCTATACCTTCTTCCAACATCAGGCTGTTTTTCATCTACACTGAAAATCTGTTGTCACCACCTTCATCAGTGATCTTAGCTGGATCTTCTAGATAACTTGATGCAGCTTCTACATCAGCACTTGCTGCTTCATCTTGTACTTTTATGCTATACAAATGGCTCCCTCACTTAAACCTCATGAACCAACCTCTGCTAGTTTCAAACTTTTCTTCTGTGGCTTTCTCACTTCTCTCAGCCTTCATTGAATTGAAGAGAGTCAGGGCCTTTCTCTGGGTTAGGCTTTAGCTTAAGAGAATGTTGTGACTGATTTGATCTTCCATATAGACTAGTAAAATTTCCTCCATATCAGCAATAAGTCTGTTTTGCTTTCTTATCATTTTTGTATTCATTGGAATAGCACATTTAATTTCCTTCGAGAACTTTTCCTTTGCATTCAAAACTTGACTAACTGGCACAAGAAGCCTAGCTTTTGGACTGTGTCAGCTTTCAACATGTCTTGCTCACTAAGCTTAATCATTTCTAGTTTTTAATTGGAAGTGAGAGATGTGCAACGTTTTCTTTCACTTGAAAACTTCGAGGACACTGAGGGTTATTATTAGCCTGACGTTGATATTGTTGTGTCTCAGGAAATAGGGAGGTCCAAGGAGAGGGAGAGAGATGGGGAAACAGCCATCAGTGAAGAAGTCAGAGTACACACATTTATCAATTATGTTTGCTGTCATATATGGGTGCAGTTCTTGGTGCCCCAAAACAGTTACAATAGTGACATCAAAGATCACTTATCACAGATGACCATAACTGATATTATAACAATAATGAAAAATTTTGGAATATTGTGAGAATTACCAAAATATGATACACAGATGCAAAGTGAGTACATATTGCTTGAAAAAATGGTACTAATAGACTTGCTCAACACAGGGTTGCCACAAATCTTCAATTTGTAAAAAACATGATATCAGCAAAGTGCAATAAAGTGAAGCACAATAAAACAAGGTACGAATCAAGAGGATGAAGTAGAGTATGAGTAATTACCTGGGGCAATCAGGAAAGGCTTCTATTTTTCTATCCATGGTTTGTAACACATAATATGTGTCCAATGCATATATATTAATAAATGTAGATTATGATAATATCTCCATTGAGTCTTGATTGTGTTCTCCACTGGTTCACCCCGAAGGCCATGGTGTTTTATTGGCCATTTTACTTAATGGTCAATATGCATAATTCTTCTATGTGAGTCAAAACAACATATTGACATCTGACCTTCTTAGAAACAGACTCTCATACTACTCTAATAACTCTTTGGAAATAAGAAATGTATAAGCATTTCCAGGTAACTGTGTGTTTGCTGATGATTAAATTTTCATTATTGATTCTTAGTGTTGGAAGGCCCTTTCCATTTCCCACTCTCCAACATTCGGATCTTCTTTCCCACATTCCTGTCAAGTTGTCCCTCATTCCAGGCTTCAAAACTTTCATGATGGACTGCTCTTCTATCTCTGATGACTTTGCTAGAAACACCTTCCCTGCATTGAGGCAGCATTGTCTCCCAAGCACTCCATTCCTTGGAGGCCTTACAGAGTCATTTTAATCTTATTTTCCTCCAAATTTCTAAAGTCAGCATTCCTGTCTTCCTGAGTTACTTATCCCTATTGTCTGTACTGTTCCACATATGACAGGCATTATGCTATGTTCTTGGAAACATGCTGAAGAGAAGATATTTGTCTCTATTTAAACGTGAATGTGTTTGGCCTTTTCCAAGAAGCCTAAAGTGTGTATAGTTTTTTTTGTTGTTGTTGTTATTTTTTTCACTTCCTTGGGATGGGAAAGTGTTCAGGAAGGTTGTCAGCAGTGGGTGATTTCATTAATCTTGTGAAAGCATTCTTTGGTGTCAGAAGAAAAACAGAGAAAGTTCAATTAACTCTCGAATCTGAAAAGAAAACGTCTTGAAATTATGAAATAAATTATATAACGAGGCTTAACATTTAAGAAATAAAATTATTAAGCCTCTCTCAGGATGTTCTGACAGTCCTAGAGGGCTTCTAAGACTGTTTGTTTGTTTGTTTGTTTGTTTTTAATTTTTATTTTGTCAATATACAATGTATATGATTATTATGGCCCTTCACCGACACNCTAGAACTATGAAAAATAAATGCTCTTGTTTAAGCCAACAGTCTATGGCATTTCATGCTAGCAGCCTGAGCTGACTAAGACATAAGGTTGCCCTCAAATTACATTCATGGCCCCAGGTAATTTGGGAACCATTTGTTACACTAATGCAGTAAACTGTCAAAGGACATCTCTATAATCTAAAATAGCTTCTGGCCGGCCCAGTGGCGCACTGCTGCAGTGCGCCGCTTGGGAGCGCAGTGGCGCTCCCGCCGAGGGGTCGGA